>NW_010195987.1:15992-26053 GCF_000695765.1 Mesitornis unicolor
CTGGGAAATGTGCTAAAAATGTAAAGTTTGGACTCCCACTTCCCTCAGTGCCGTGGCCCTTTGCGTGGGCAGCACTGGGATCAGCCCCCAAAGAAGAGATCAAGAAAGAAGTGATGCTGGGGTCACACCACGCGTGTCAGCCCTGGGCGGGAAGGGGAAGGACATGCTCGGCTATTGCTGGACCAGCTCAATGCGGTGCTCGGCTCTGCCTGCCCCGAGGGATACAGCGTGCTCAGCATTGCCATGGCAACCAGGGATGCAAAACTGCCGCTTAAAACCCAAAACAAACCCTCCACACCTCGAAACCCAAAGCACCCTTCTCACCTTTTTTCCCTCAACGTGGTGTTTGTCTCCTGGGACCTGATCAGGAGCTGGTGCTGCCTAGTGACACCCTCCACACCAGAGGTGTAAATAGCTGCTGTGTCCCGGGTGCCTCCGTGTGTCCTTCTTCCCTCGCCATATTTCAAGCAGGTCCTATTTTGAGTATATTTATCAAAATAGATAATTTTTTCCTCCATGTTTTGGACCTGAGGAAGGTGCAGAGGTGATAACGGTCTTGGTCACTGAGCCACTGTGGTTTGTTGTGTGCTCTTTGCCTCAATAGCTTGAAAATTAAGAAAAATAAGCCCAAGAAAGGTGTGAAATGGCCACAGACACCAAGACTGAGCCATTTCTGTCCATGTCCTCATTGCAGCAGGGTACACTGCAGCCCTTTTAGAGAGCTTCAGGCTGCCCTTGAGTGTCCACATGAATGATGTGACTCTTTGGGGAATCACAGCAAGTCCTGATGAAAGAAATCATAAGAGACACTCAGAATATTTAATGGCGATAAGAAACAATGGGTGTCCATAGAAATGGTACTGTGGGGAACCACAGCACATCTCCTGTAGGAAATGCACCTGTAGAAATGCTGGAGGATCTGTAAGATTTAATTACGTTTATCTGAGTACCTTAAATCCTGGTTGGGTGAAGTGAATACAGAGACCTTGTGTTTAATTGAGTGCATCTTTGGAAATGAAGGTGGCACAGCAAGAAACCAAGCACTAGAGCCAGACCATCTATCAGCCTGGAAGGGGGATGCTTTGTGACTGGGGGACTCAGTGGATTTTGGGCAGTTTTTAGGGAAAGGTCTCGACTACTCCAGGTGGTCTCCATTCTCCATTATAACAGTGGGATTGGTGATTTCTCCAACCCAGATACTTCCCTTGAGGTGACACAAACTGCTCCAGGGCACACTGTGATAGCAAAGGAGCCAAGATCTCATTTTGGGGGGCAAATGGGGCAGTGTTGGGATAGCGCTTTGTTGACTTGGTTTGAAGTTTGTGCTCTGCTGCCTCTTTGGTGACGTTGGGGAGGTCTCCTTGGGATGGGAGAGCATCGGGGTCACTGTGGGGATACCAATGACGGGTATCCCTACCTTCAGAAGGGATGCATGATAAATATTTTCAAAGGCAACTTAATAGAATAAAAGTTCTGAGGAGATTAGAGTTTAATCATTTGATCTCCCAGGTAAATATTAACAGTGGAAAGGCATTCATTTTATTTTCTCCAAATACCTGCAGTGTGTCCAACCAGGCAGGATTAAAACCTGTCCTTATCCAGGTCTGAAATCTGCTATCGGTCCTTCCCTGCCAGAATCAAAAACAAATGGATTTGACATTGGCTGGAAGCTTGGGGAGGTCCCAAACCAGCCCTCAATCTCTGGGATCCACATGTGATCCAGTTGGGTTGTGGACAGTGGGTCAACCAAAGTCCATGTTGACTTCCAAGCACTGTTTTCTGCTGGTCTTCAAGATTCAGGAGTGCAGGAGAAGGGAAATTTTACTGCACCCCAAGTCTCTCTGCATCAGACGTCTTGCACTGGGAGGACCATGGGTGTCCCTATTGCTCCTGCTGATGCCACTGGCACCTACCCCAAATTTTTTACCAAAGACCTTTACCTACGAAGCCAAAGCAAAGTGATCAGCAAAGTAATGAGCGAGAGAGAGATGAATCCTGAAGAGAGTGGCTGAAAACTGCTTTTTGAGAGAAATGGTGCCTCCTCTGTTACCCGTCCCTTCCTCACCCATCCTCATGCTCCCAGGTTTCATTCCAGGCATCAAATGGGGAATGAAGTTACCAAAACCTTTCCACAATGATCTTTCAGACCTGCCTTTCTCAAGTCCCTGAGTGCTAGAGAGCGTATAAAAATACAGAGGGAATAAACAGCAGAAACTGCCTAAACGAGCCCAAACAGATTGGGAACTCAAATCTCGCAAACCGTATGCAGCTTCACGCTTCAAATCACCTTAAGTATTTGCAGCGCGCACCAGGATCGCCTTTCTATCACAATTAAATATGTCTGTCTCGGAGCAAAGGGAGGAGAGCTTAGAGGAGTTGTCACCATCCTTAATCTCAGCTGCCATTCCTCAGCAGCGCTGTCAGGGTAGTGACAAAATGGGGTTTTTTGGGGGGAAAAAGTGTCTTCCAGGATAGACTTTGAGAAATGTCCCATGTCTTGGTGTTCTGCTTTGTTAAATGCAGGGGGGATCCAGCCTGCAGAAGGGCAAGGGGGTACTGGAGCAGGAGGGGGTATTTGAGGTTCAATGAGTTGGGTTGGGCTGGGATTGGGGGTATCTTTGGGTGCTAAAGAGGAGAAAAAGAGGTGTGAGGGGCAAGATCGGGGTGCTAAGCCCCAGTACCTGCCTAATTCTGTCTTTGGACATGGTGGCTGGTTTGGGGGAAGGAGCCAACCCCATCCCCTCACAGGGCGACAGAGAGAGGAGCCGGGGCTGTCAGTGCCTGATTGGTCATGGGGATCTCCCCAGATTCTTGTCCCCGGGCAGGATCCCCAATCCCCAAACAAGCATCCATGTCCTGGCCATGTCATAGCCCCCAACCCTGCTCCGTGGGTGTAGATGGGCTCTTTCAAGGAGGATGCCTCCGCACGCAGCATTTTCACTGTTAAAAAAAGGGCTACTTTTGTGCGAAAATGCCACTGAATGGGAAATCTATGGGAGCCCAATATTAATTAACCAGGTCTGTAGTGGGGCAACCATTTAAATAAAACTGAATGAAGCTTTCCAGCATGCAGCTGGGGCAGGATTCAGCTTGGCGCCGGGTGCCTCCATCTCCCTGCGCTTTCGCCATCCTCCTCCATAGATTCCTTCTGTTTCTCCCCAACCATCCCTGCTCCCACCGGGAGATGCCGTCAAGTTTTTTTGGGGGGGGATGGACCGGAGGGCCCCACCAGGAGCTGCTGAAGGTCAGAGCAACTGCTGCTTTCCGACAGGGCAGCCTCCAGAGAGTAAACAATAATTAACCTTAAATTAAAACTGGTTGTAATCTTTGATTACCCGCCTGGTTCTGTGATGTGCCAAAGCCCATTTTGTTTCTGGTTTCCTTGGAGATGCCACCCGCTCTCCCCACCCCTTTCCAGCTCTGCTCCAGCTTTTTTATTTTTTTTGTAAAGCAGGTTTAAAAGCAGCTATTAGGAGAGCTTGTTAATCATCGTACCAGGCTGCTAATAGCACTCTGGCCACCGTTAATCATAGCATGCTGCAAAGATGCTGCGAATGCTTTCAGTGGATGTAATCACCCCCCTATTCCTTCCCCCCACTGCATCCCCCTTCCCTTTGCAGCAGGAGCCCCCAAAGTTGAAAAATTTGGATGTCCCATCCTTCAGATGTGCTGGTGGCTGCAGTTTTAGTAACCTTCTCATTGAGAAAATAATTAGATGGAGGGGAGCTGGCGATAACGTGGGTGTACCTGGGCTGGCTTCATCGCTGGGGCATCATCCTCCTCCTCTTCCCGGAGAGCTTCTCCAGACTCCTGCTGCTGGAGGTGGAGGCAGGTTCAGCCTCCAGGGTCTCAGATTTGTAAATCAGTTCAGGACATTATTATTTTTCCACCCTAAGCAGTTGCTTTAAGACTTCCCAGAGCATCAGGATGGGGCTGTAACAAACGGCTCCATGCAGACCAGAGGTGCAACATTGCCTTGTACAGGGCTGGTGTTGGTCAGGAGTGGGGCCAGTGGGGGTGGACCCCAAAAACCCCTGTTTCCCATGGTGGGGGCCGTTCAACCCCTGTCCCCCGTGGCGGGGGCTGCTGTGCCCTCGCCGATCCCATTTAACGGGGTCTGAACCAGGCGCCCCACCTGCGCGGGTGTTAATTGCGGCTCTGGCTGCTCCTGCTGCAATGACAGATAGGGGACAATTCTGCCGGTTGACAATAATTGTTCTCCTAATTACGGCGATGACATTTACTGGAAAGCCGCTGCAATCCCATTACCTCCTTATGCTAAATCCTGCGACTTGAAAATTTCTTTCCCTGTCTCCTTCCCCTGGTACGAAGCTGTCTGGGTATCATCTCGTTTGCTCCATCTGCAATCACAGAGAGTCCTGGGGTGTTGGGCAAAAGCCGCTATTCATATTGGGGTTTTTTGGGGGTGGTTATTGATATTTTCTTGTATTTCTTATCCTGCATTTCTTAGCCCTTCACATGGATGGGGGATGCTGGAGGATGCAGCCCTCTGTGGAGGTGCCAACATCCAGGTGCTACCACCCCAAAATGAACCCATTGCATTAATCCATCACCCCCCAAAACAACAGAGACCCTATTTAACACACAGAAGGAGTTTTACAATAATCTTTTCTCTTTCCATATTTCAGGTAGCCTGCTCGAGCCTATATATCCTCATTCTCCCCCATAAACAAGTGGAAGGTGCCTGTGAATAATTAATTTTTAAGACCCTTAATATTTTATACATGGTTGTAATGAGCCAACGTTCTGTTATGTTTAGCTGTTTATGTGTCGTTAAGTCGGGAGGCTGTGTACAAGATACTTTAATTTAATGTGTTGCCCTCAGAAATATCTTTTAATAAATGGAGCACTATAGTTCTTCTCTGGAGAGCCAGAGTTTGGTTAAGCTGGATAAATGATGATGATGATGTTCTGTAGCTTCTTCTTTACCTCCCTCCTCCTTGCATGTTTTACACTGAAAAAGCTCAAATTAATTACTTAAAACAGGGAAAACCCTATTTTTCAGGATTGGGAAACCCAGATTTTCCTCCAGGCCATTCCCGACCACCACGGTCATGTTCGAGGTGGAGGAAGGAAAGGGCTGAAATTCAGACACAAAAGCACTGCAGAGGAGGTCCCTTCCCTCCGCGCTTTGGAGAAGTCACAGGGGTTGGCCCATCTCCAAGGCCGAGAGGAGCAGAGGCACCATCTCCTCTTTGAATTATAGTCCTCCTTTTAAAAAAATGAAAAAATAAAAGGAAAAACAGTGTCTCTGCAGGACGACTGCTGGGAGGTGATCATTATTCTTTGAGAAACTGAGGCTCCCTTGTAAAACTTAGGGAGAAATAAGGTCATTTGTCAATTCAAGTCATTCTCTTCCATACATAAAAAACATAGCAAGTGCAGCTTTTGTGAAATCTAAATTGAAAGTAAATAGCGAGCGGGCAGTTCTTGGTGATAAAACCTCCCATTCTGTAGATTTCTGGTACAATATTTATTTTATCCTCTTTATAACTACAAGGGCTGTCTCTGTGTGTTATTAAAGTAATGCATTTGCTTAACCTGCACTTAAATTCCCTCCCAACCTTCCCTGATTGTACATCTCACTGCAGCATGTTCCCAGCCTGCTGGTCTCA
Source organism: Mesitornis unicolor (assembly GCF_000695765.1). Classification (NCBI taxonomy): domain Eukaryota; kingdom Metazoa; phylum Chordata; class Aves; order Mesitornithiformes; family Mesitornithidae; genus Mesitornis; species Mesitornis unicolor. Next base: position 21,629 of record NW_010195987.1, read on the forward strand.
GCTGGACAATTATATTAACTGCTTCTATTTGCAATTACTATGAATCATAAAGCAAGTCTGAATGGATTGTTTTTCTTTATTGAAAATGTTTAAACTTAATGCATCGCAAATGTCACAGCCATGGGGCTGCTCCTGCTCTTTGGGAAGAGCCTGGCGGCCTCCGGCTGATGATGGTGATGGAGCATCACGGATGAAGTTTTGTCATTTCTCTGCCGATCTCTTCCTCCCCATAAGCTACAGAAAAGAGCCAGCACAAGAAAACCCCTTGATTTCCTCCGAGGCCAGAGGTGGGAGCTTCTAAGGGCACCAAGCCCCTTCCCAAAATGCCCACAGCTGCTGGCGATGAGCTCCATTGCAGAGGAGATTTGAGCCTGAGCTCATCCCATAGCAATACTTTGCTCCAGGGAGGCTCGGAGAGCACCTGGGACAAGAGCAAGGCTATGGGCAGCCATCACAGGGAGCAGCCCTGCTGCTTCCCATCGGATTTTCCCATTTCTCCTAAACTCTACCAACCTCATTTGGGGCTTCTTCTCCTTGTGTCCCCACAGTGCTCCACCCCACATTGGTAGGACAAAGTTTTGGAGGTCTTTGAAGCTCCTGGCCATCTTTGGTGCCTCTTGGCGCAGAGGCAGGTGAGTACTGAGGGGATGATGGATTTTGTCCAGCAGGAGTTGGATGATGTCCCACAAAGCACTCTCATTCCCGCAACTCATCTTGCAGCCTTCAGCTGTACTTTGCTGCTTTTTTTTTAAGTCTGGCCAGGACAAATTCTCCTTGTGCTGTGGCTCTGAGGTGGTCGATGTCCCTGGATTATACTGGTCTGACTGGTGTAAGGAAATGAAGGTCATCTAAAACCATAGGAAATTGGGGGCAAAACCAGATATTTCTGGTTATGGCAGGGCTGGAGAGCTGAGCTTGGAGACAGGCAGGTTGTGGCAGTCCCCATGATTGACAAGGAGCTGTGCTTGGAGAACAGGCTAAATTAGATGACTACAGTTTGATTTCTTAATTAATACATTTTAAATGTCACCGCAGGGTGGTTTGTGCCAGTCAGCTATGAGAGCCAATGAATGGAGTACAGATGGGCCTGACCCAAATCCTGGCATGCCACAGCTCCAGGGAGGTTTGGATTTGGCTGGGACTGGGGTCTCACATGCTCTGTTGTCATTGTCTTTTTGATTTATGGAACCCAAAATATGAACCCGATGATCCAGCTGTGGGGAAAAACAGCTTTGCTTGGGATGCTCTTGGGCATGGGACTGGGTTGTGTAGGACATGGTACCCTCCATCCCACAGCCCCTTCATGGAGGAGCACATAGGAAGCCCTGGGTTGGGCTGAAGACCTTTGCAAACCCTCTGTGGCCTGGAGAAGGCCTCAAGGTTCGTTTTTCTGCATTGAGGATCTGCATTTCCAACGTGGTGCAAGACTTGAGCCTGAGGTGGACCCGGGCCAGCCGTGAGCATCACCAGGGCAGTGAGCAGAGCCACTCGCTCTGAGCTCACTCCTGCTCCTGCCAAAACCTGGGAGGAGCTCCAAGGACGTGGGAGAGGCTGGGCAGTGGAGAGCCAGTCCAGGATGAAGCAAGGCTGGCTGGGAGCCAAAGCAAATCCAATTTGCTTTCCACCCTCGAGAGAGAGAAATTCATGGAGTTCAGTTCAGATTCGGCTCCGTGGTTTGGTTCAGCTCAGACGGCTGCCTCCGCTTTAGTTTTGGGATCATCAAAGTCTCCTTAATAAGATTTGTATCTCTGACACGTTCATTTTCGGCATGTTGTTAATGCATCCAAAATGGCAATGTCCTACATCCCATAATAGTTGCATTTTTGAAGAATTATGTGTGCTTTTTTTGTTGTTTTTAAATGACTTTCCAGGTTCAGGCAGAACAAGATAACAGTATAGATGAAATCAATAGCACGCAGAACTGATAGAAAATTACCCGGGCTTAATAAACTTCACGCATGGCTTCCTATTGCAGCTGTATATCAAAAAGAAAACAAATAGAGATGCCGTTCTGAAGAGCTGGCGAGAAGTTGGTGCTGTTTGAAATAAGATGGTTATTAAAAGAGTTACAGATGACGCAGCTTTTATCTGTTTCAGGTGTTTTTGTTTCCTCCTATGCTCTCATTACATCCCCAATGCTTGCGGTTGGTATCCAGATCTCTTCTTTACCCAGAAATTCCTGCAAGAAATTGCTGTGTTTCCAATAATTTCTTCCTCCCATTGCAGTGGGGCTCAGCTTGAATGCACAGTCCCTGCTCCCAAGACCATTTTGGGGAGATTAATGTTAATATTCACCCAAAAAGTTGAGCAGCCGTTTCCTTTCAGCAGCTGTAGCATCCTCCATACGGGCAACAGTTGCAGAATCAGGTCCTTCACCCCCTTCTCCAGGGAGATGTGGGAGCAATCTACACACCAAAGCAATTAAAAAATAATAATCACAGACCAGTAGCAAAGGAAAAAAAGCATAAGAAGTGGGACTAATTTTATGACAAGAAATGAGGCTGTAAAACCAGGAGCAATTAGACCACAAAGGCAATTACAGTGTTTTCAAAAGGCTCAGTGAAATTTATTTATTTCTTCCTTTTTTTTTCCTGGGAGGCTTTTGGGGAAAGAAATTTTTTTCACTCCTAAAATGGAGATCAGGGAAGAAATAAATCCAGGAGGAAGTGTGATTGCAGAGGGGGAACCTCTGTGGCCCCCAGATCTTGGGTCTATATCACTTTCTTTTGCGGCATGTAGATTTGGGAGCCAAGGTGTTGGGCTGAGCCTTAGGCCATCAGGATTTAAACCCAAAATGTCTGTGGGACAGCAGGCAAGTCCTTCAATGCAGCCAGGAAAGGAGATTTTCCTCTCGGAGGCCTCAGTATTGAGAAGCCTTGTCCTTGAGCATCCCATTGTCTAATTTAGGTATCACATTGTTTAAGTGACAGCATCTGAAGTGTAGCCCTGGATCTCACCCTAAATCCTGGAAAACTCAATAAGTGCTCACATGTTACGATGATGAGTTGCCTATAACTCTCTCAAAATACGTATGTATATATATCTCCATATTCATTTAAGGGATGAAGCCAGCTGACTGGAATATTTATTGCCGTATTATTGATGCGGTGTTACCATAGCCCTGAGATGGAGCAGGACCGTGAGCCCAGCTGTGGGTTTTCATGGTCATCGGGGCAACGTGATGGGCTCCCTTCTCTTCCACAGCCTGTGACTGACTTGTGGGAGCCTCCAAATGCCTTAATCTGCACCCAAATTTCCCTCTGCAGCTGTGTTAAATCAAGGCACTTAAATGTACCTTGAAGAGAGGTGGATGGAGTGTTCCTGCTCAGGTGAGGTCAGTAAGAGAAATTGAGGAAAACCTAATTTCCATGTATTGTAGTATCTTGGTGAGATTTTTTTCTAGGGTTGCAACTTTATTCAACTTGAAAAATACCTTGAAAAACTTGAAAAAAAACATCACTTTGCTTCCCTCCTCTGCCAAATGAGTCAAGCCCCATGGAGCAGGAGGACCTGGCTGGTGGCATCCACAGGGCCTCTGTGTTGCTGCTTTATTACCCTGATAACGTCCACTTCCATTCCGGTCAGCAAACTGCAGTGGCTCTTAATGGTGAGAAGGCAATGTAAAATCACCTTTTTATTACCATTAAAAACCATTAAAACCCACTCCCTGCAGCACAGACCTAAGTGGTTGACTTTGGTGGTTGTCCTGCCCAGTGCTGCTCCCTGCTCATAAAGTTGCTGAAGTTGAAAATGAAACTGGGATTAAGAAACTGGTGATGCTGGGGGAGATGCTCTCCTGGGTGGATACACAAGGGTGAGTGCCCCTTGCAATGATAAATGCTGGGATATTTTGTAAAGGGACAATTCCTGGGGCTCAAGCTCTTGCTCAGAGCCAGCACAGAACCTGCTCCCTTTCTTGGTGCCCAACCGAAATTTGGCTGAATATCTCCCGATTTCTCTGGATCATTTCCTGGTTCATAATGAGAAGGAAATGAGGTTTTGAAGAGCCCATAGCCTGGGATTTATTCAGTTCTTGCTCCCTTTGAATCAGGAACCATCAATAGTCATGGTGTGTCACAGGGTATCTAAATTACAACGCACCATTTCAGCTGCCTAATTGGATGAATGAATTTTAGAGAAAATTAATGAATGGTGAAAGCTCTTTTTTTTTTCTTCTTTCTCTCTCCCTGTGCAAATTTCTGGCAATGTAAATCAATTGTCTGCGCTTGAAATTCATGAAGCGTTGAGGGGATCCCCACAGCTTTTCCAGCTCCCTCGTGGCTGCCTTGGGAGCTGATGGAGGAATGCAGCCAGCCAAAAACGTTGATTTGCTGCAATAATTCTGCAAACGGTTCTTTGGGGTGTTTTTCCTGCTCTGTTTCCAGCCCAGGAAAGGATGTATATGTATATGTATATGTATATGTA
>NW_010195988.1:0-37626 GCF_000695765.1 Mesitornis unicolor
TAAGCAGGGTGACGGCGGCTTTCTGGCTCCGTCACCCTGAAATTTGTGTTTTCAAACAAAAGTTTTCATGCCCTGTTCCCGAGAAACCCAAACAAAAAGGAAAATTTCCAGGAATTTTTTCCCCCTGGAAAGCTGCAGAGCAAATAAAGTCCCATTTGCTCCAGTTGAGTTAATAATTACACAGGCTTTGCAACCACAGTTGACAACAGTCAAGGTTTTGCAGAGCACAGCCGCTTTGTGGACAAGCAGGTAGGTGAAATAGAGGTGCAGGAGCGTGCTGTCTCCCATGGGTGTGCAAAATCCCACCCTCTCACCTGGCTGTGGCCTTTGCAAGTTGAGACCCATCACATGTTGAAACCAGCTAGTTTCTCATGAAAAGAGAAGTCCTAGCTGAAGCCCAAGTTTTTAATGTTATGCTTTGTTCCACAGTCCAATGTGTACAAAGGCAAACAGATCAAACTGAGCACCACTACAGCTCTTTACACCAAACATACACCTCTAATGTGTGATCTTGGTACCCTTCTTCCAAACTCTCTTTAAGACAAGCACTGGCAATGAAGTCAAGACGTCTGACATCCCTGCCTTTTGAGCTGATGAGCGCTGCCAGACTGCTCCCTTGATGCCAACCAGCTGCTGTCTCATGACTTACACTTGGATAAAACACTCTCTGAGGCACAACCTGCCTCTTATCCTATTCATGTATGGTCATTAGCACAATGAGTGCCCATGACTAGAATCTGAGCTGATGTTACAATGTATATAAACAGTAATACCACCAGTTACAAAACACCACACACCACAGACAGTGGCTTGTCTCAAATCCCACAGATGTCTGGCAAAGCACAGAACTGGATTGTGGTCTCCCATCTCCTGCTGCAATAAGCAAACCTCTGGAAACCACCATTGGTTTCTACTCAGAAAATAGAGGGTGTTCTCCAGAGAAAGGATCCACAACATCAAGGGCTGATGGCTGGGGGATTTAAAACAAGGCTGTTCTTTAAAAAGAAAGATCTAAAAAAGTATCTTCAGACCTAACCCACATCAGGAAAATCAGACAAATCAGAGAAGAATGCTAGCCGGTGCCACAAACAAGCAAGTATCGAGACAGCCACAGTTGTCTGGCCTACATTACAAAAAATATTTACAAACTTTGGCAATAAAATCAAAGCTAACAACAGTCATCTGCTTCAGGGTCAAACTGGCTTTTGCAGCATTTTGTTCCATATCCAAATATAACCCTGCCATGGCCTCTAATGAGTGGACTACTTGAGAGGTTTATGTAGAACCCAGGGGAATAAAACCACTAAAAATACCCTATCCTTGGGGAAATGGACTTTCTCTTCCTCTCTGTATAGCCCATATTTCACTCTGTAGGCTACATAAACTTCAAAATCTGTACAAGAGATTATGTTTGCTGAGCATTGTCCATAATGGAAAGATTTCTAAGCGTATGTATTAGTCCTGAACAACTTTTATCAGAAAGCCTCTTCTGTTACAGTTTTGGTTTTAGCCCCTTAGGAAAAGTCACAAAGTTCTCAGTATAAATGGTGTAAAATAATAAGCACTGAAACAATTTTGGTACCCGTAGTAGTCGGTGGGATGAATGGGTACTTGATTCGAGGCATCATGAAGCGCTGACATGTTTACAAGCCACACTTTATTAACAAACGTACCAGGAATTTGGCAGTAGGAAAGTCTGAATCTGTTCAAGTCTAAGAAGGTGAATCCACTCCTTCTATCCTCATCCTCTGTGAGACTGTAACTGCTGCAGTCTGGCTTTCTCATGTGAAATTGTACAAACTGGAATATGGACTCAAAGGAAAGGAGAACTCTTACCAGCAGCCTTATGTTCTTATGTATAAGCAGAAACTTATGTTCTGTCTTATGATCCTCCTTAAGTGGGATCCAACATAATGAATTACCTGCTATCAAGCTCAAATGATTACATTAAAATTACTATTTCTCATAGGTTTTTGACAGTATTATCACTAGGAAATACCCGGTCAGTTAATAGTTGGTTGTCATTTTCCCTTACAGATTGGATTAAATAATTGTGGGTAAAATGCTGGCTGAATATGACTGGCAGTAGCAGCAAGGAGAATGGTATAATTGTTAATCCTACCATATTCCAGAGGCAAAATCTTGTCAAAGTGTCTTGGTCTAAACTATTTATATTAAGAGGGAGGAAAAAAAGATGGTGGGGTTTTTTCCACAAATATCTAACATATTTGTTTTTAATTTCTCTAAAAGTCTTCAGATATCTTATCCAATTAAGATCTGATAACCTTGACCAAGTTAAAGCACACACAGTTTTTTTTCTCTAAACAACTGTATACATAATTTCTCAATTTTTCAATAAATTACCACATTTAGGATATTCATTCCTAAATATTTTGCTTAGACTTTGCTTAGATACAAAATCAACATCTTGTAGCTGCTTCCTCATGGATTACTCCAACACTTCATACACCCAAGTTAGTATAATCATAAGGTTTGACACACCACTGAAACAACTGATTCCTTACAGACTGTAAAATAATGCTTATATTTAAGACTTTAAGACTAGGACCTTGTCACAACAAGAGGCAAAAGATGATAAACATTTTCGCTACTCCACAGAGCTACTGAAGTATAAATTGATAGCGTGATTTATCGAATATTTGTACAACACAAATGAGGGGACAGTATAAAGCAACGTACCCAGAGACCTATTTTTACCCTTTCTTTTGTCTTTCTCATGCTAAAGTGATGCAAGTAAACCCATCATTTGAACAAATAAAGTCTGGCAGAAGGAAACGGCCTTAATGAAGGAGCTGCAGCTGCAGGGCTGGTTGAAATGTGGTGATGTGGGTGCCAGCTGGCCGGTCTTTCCCTCACACAAGTCTGCATGAGCAGCCAAACTGCAAGCTCCATGTCACACAAAGATGCTAAGTGACATTCAGGCAGGGTACAAAATTACAGGCCAATAGCCCGAAGCTCTAAAGGGAAATAAGGAGTAAAAGAAGAAGGTAGTAAAAAGCAGTGACAGGAAATGAAAAGAAAGATGAGGCATTCGAATAAAGTATGTATATTGTTATTAGCCAGGAATCATTTCTGCAAAATCAGTTTTCACTATTTTTGTATGCATTTGTTCCTTTTAAAAATGAATTTTCCAAATTCTCTTACTCTCTAACCGTAAAATAAATTCTGAATAGTAGGCAAGAGAAGCTGTATCACTTCCAGTGGGTCTGGTTACACTCAGTCCCAATGTACAACAGCATCCAAATGCTCTCCCTTCTGCCATGCTTGGTATAACAAAGCATACCCAGGCTGATAGAGTCAGCCAACGGTGTCCTGCCTGTGTCTGGGGAAGTGTGAGTCAGCTGAGGACAGGAAGGAGGAACTGGCATGGGTCTGGCTTGTGGGAAACTGGGATGGAGAGGGGAAATTTGCTGTTGCCTGGTGGGCTCAGAAACTGAGGAAGGGGAGAGAGGCAGCTCATGAGGAATGAAGACCTAATGCAGCAGAACTGTGAGTCCCGTGCACGTGGGCTGCTTGCTGAATTTGGGGTGGGCTCTTTCTAAAAGCTGCCAAGCTACAGCCGGTCTGCAGATCTGCAGCCCCAGAGTGAGCCATCCCCATGCCAGCAATGCATGTGTACAATGCACAGGGAGCAGTGGGCACGAAGAAGGGCTGGGGAAGGAGTGCACCTCCAGCGTGATGAAGAGGGGTGCGGGCTTCAGTGAGGGGGATGGGAGGTCTGTCACATCCAGGGAGCCACCTCTGTGCTGGGCTTGCACTGACAAAACAAATGTGTTTGGTTTCATGGCAGACCAGAATGAACAGATGTCCAATACCAACGAGCCTCCAGAGTCTGCATCACTGGCTGACACCTCAGCAGAGAAGCCCCCACAAGGCTCTGACACTGACTCAGAAGTTAAAGGTGAATGCTTTCTGACCATCTGCCCTCACTAGCCTTTCCCCTTACAGAGCTGTACCTACCAACTGGTATGCATCTAAAATAGAGACAAAGGGCACAACCCAGCCAGGGTCCTAACAACCACACCTAATCTGGCAGTTGATAAAGGTGGGGGGGATTAATGTTCCTCTAAGAGCTCTCCCTTTGATGTCAAGCATCTTCCTTCAACTGCTCTCTATACACCATGACTATTCCTTTGTTTCTTCTTTTCCTTGCACGTCCAGAGAGGGACAACAAAGCTGGTGAAGGGTCTGGAGCACAAGTCTTATGAGGAGTGGCTGAGGGAACTGGGGTTGTTTAGTCTGGAGAAAAGGAGGCTGAGGGGAGACCTTATTGTTCTCTGAAACAACCTGACAGGAGGATGTAGTAAGGTGGGAGTTGGTCTCTTCTCACTATTAACAAGCAATAGGACAAGAAGAAATGGCCCCAAGTTGCACCATGGGAGGTTTAGATAGACTATTAGGAAAAACTTCTTCACTGAAAGAGTTGTGAAGCATTAGAACAGGCTGCCCAGGGAAGTGGTTGTGTCACCATCCCTGGAGGTATTTAAAGAACAAGTAGATGTGGCACTTAGGGACATGGTTTAGTGGTGGAGTTGGCAGTGCTAGGTTAACAGTTGGATTTGATGATCTTAAAGGTCTTTTCCAACCTAAATGATTCTATGGTTCTGTGATTCTCTCCTCTAATCTTTAATAACCAACACTGCCAGCCGCAGCCTGGGCAGCAGGAGCAGGCAGCTGAAGCCAGGGGTGGAGCTGAGGCCCTGTTTATGTGGTCCTGATTAAACACTGCATAGCAATTGCGGTCTGAGTGCCATAGGTTTGCCACATCTGTCCTAGACTTTTCTGGTGGCTTTCCTCTTATCTCCTGCCTAGTGAAGTCAGTTCTTTAGCTAAACAAGCATTGCACTCATTTTTGTAACAGTAGGGTTTGTCCATAATTTAGGAAGAGAACTTCTTTACTTGTTATAAATAGAAAGAAAATTTAAAAACTGTAAGAATGAAAGAAAAAAGACATTTTTGTTAGAGGCCTCAGATTGAACTGGAAAATGGCTTTGACGAGAGGGGAGTTTGTCTTGAGGTCAGACCACTGAATGCATATAACAACATGGAGAAATATGAGCTCTAAGTATGGGGTTTGATGAAGGAATTCCAAATGACAGGTTTTTGTGGAAATACAGCCGCCAGCTGCACTGATACTTTTTACTGCAGCTGTGTCAACAACACCCAATGGCCAAGATGAGAATGCTGGGATTCTTTCTACTGGTTGTAAGCCAAAGTGTTCTGAGCTGCCCCAGCTCTGCTGGCAGTATCAGCTGTATGCTTCAATTAAGACTTTAAAGAAAAGGAGAAAAAAAAAGCTGAAAATGTTTTTGCCTGATGTCAAGAATTCTCAATTACACCAGGAAAGGTTTAGTCACATTGCCCACTGGTGAGAAGCTACAGCAAATCACTGGATGCCAAATGGAGGAGCAAGGAAGAAACATTAACTTTTGGATGTCTGGGATAAAGGGAGGGGAGAACCAGGGGACAATAACTCTTGAAGAGTAAAACCCTACTGTTTTTGCATAGTGTTACTTGATTTTATTAAGTTACCTAATTTATTTAAAAGAGGAGGGAGCACACTGAATGAACCACTCATTGATACACTTTTTCTCTGTAGATCCTGAGAAGGCCTTTGCAAGCATTACAGGCACAGAGCTGTACTTGGAAGCATGCAGGCTGGTGGAGGTGGTGCCTGTCTCACACTTTATTCAGAACAAGCCTTGGACAAGCCTTACATAAACCTGAACCACCATGGCCTAGGACCCAAAGGTGTCAAAGCCATTGCTATTGCTCTGGTGGTGAGTAATCACTAAGAGTGGGGGCACTGTTCTGAAGAACAGTAAGGATTTTAGGCCTCTCTCAGGCCTAGAAGCCATCACTGAGTACACAGTGTGGGAGAAAAAGTCATGTATTTTTCCCATAGGAGCTCTGAGCATCCCTAATGTTTCTAATCCCCTGCACAGGAAAGTCTTGTGTGGCAACTGCTGGCCTTTGCTGGAGTTACCCCCAAGAGCAAACGGATACTCTTCCATGGGACACAAGTCCCCAGTGCTCCTAATGCCAGAGGTAGGGCTGGAGGGACTGGTATCCCCCACTCTGGGTCCTGCATAGGGATGTGCTACATTCACCAATGGACAGGTCCAGGCTGCCCAGGGAGGTGGTGGAGTCACCATCCCTGGATGTGTTTAAAGAGCGGGTAGATGAGGTACTTAGGGATATGGTTTAGTGGGTAGACAGGAACGGTTGGACGTGATGATCTCAGAGGTCTTTTCCAACCGAGTGATTCTGTGATTCTGTGTGTGATTCTGTGAATTGGAGCCTGGATCAGAACCTGGGTCCCCAGGCTGGCAGAAAGCAATGGAAGGTCCTACCCACTTAAAACCTCTCCAAACAAGCAAGTCTTTTGTATGCTGATTCCCACTGTCATGGCTCTGTCACGTCCCCTGATCACCATCCTGCTCAGGACCTGTAATGTGTTCTGGGGTTTGGAGAAAATGCTCAGTGTCTGTTGAACTAAGGAACTATCCCCTTCATTAACTTTTCAGCAGTTTTTTGTGTTTATATTTGTATCTTGCCAGTCCAACACAACTGTCACCCATCTAGAGTTGGAAGACAACAGCATCCTGCCAGAAGGAGCTATATACATAGTAGAAATGCTACGAGAGAATTCCTCCCTTCAAGAACTGGTACCAAATCTAACCTAGTTTGTAGCCAAAATTATTGCAAGTTCAATCATCTGAAAGAATACAAATTAATTCCATTACGATTTTAACAAAATAACCATTGTTCCCATGTAAAAATATTCACATTCTGAAAGTCACGCTATTTTATGCTGCTCTACTTTTACAAAGTACAAGCTTCTGAAAAGCAGAAGTGTGCATGTGATGGCAGTCTGGTGAGTCTGGAACTGTTCTCTTCATTAGCAGATGTGACAATAATTACCATAACTAAGTCTTTCTAGTTCATGCTTAGCCAACGGGAAAAATGTTTTAGTCAGGAATTTTCATTCTCCAATATGACATGAGGAAACATTTCTAAAAAGATTAAGGGAATAACGCAAAACTTTCAGATAGGAAGTGGTAGGAATGTTCCGTCAATCTGAAACTGGGGTATACAAAATGCATTTTGATAGTCTATGGGATCTGTGTTACACTGGAAGAAAAGACTCTTGGCCAAACGCCTCTTGGTTCACTGAGGATAAAGACCCATGTCAAACTGATGGCTGTAGGGCTTTACTCCTGTTAGGAAGGATACCAGGTTAAAAACATCTATAACTCACATGTTAATTACTGTCTGGCTGACATTTCTCATATTGCTTATCTTGCACTATTCCTTTGATATCTTGGGCATTAAGAAGACAATAAAGCTAATTCATTCTTTGGACTCATCCTTCTGATCCTCCTTTCTTTCCAGAACATCTCCAATAACCACCTAGACACAGCAGGAGCTGACGACATTGGCAGTTTGCTTCTGGATAACTTGTCCTCCCTCCATGCTCTTCAGCTCTCAGGTGGGCTGTATGCACCCAAACAGTGATGGCAGCGGAAGTGAAATAACATGCATTTCATTCCAGTCTCTCATCCTGAGAATATGAGTCAGACTACGGGCAAAATCAATCTCTCAGCTATGTCTCTGAAGGGAACCCAGAGTAACAGTGGAAATCTAGATTTATAGTGATGTGATTAAATATTTGGCCTGCTCAGCCTCCAGCACCTCTGAAAACAGTCACTTAGGAGAAACTTGGATAATTGCTGGAGCATCTCCCACATCTTGGTGTAATTCTACTCTGTGGAGTGAAGTGGAATAGTGACTGACTTTTTATAGCCTGACAGGGGCTGTTTTTAAGTGGAGGGTCCAGCTAAACGCACAGCTTCCTGCAGACCCCAGCACAGCACACTGCTGATATACTTTTCCTCCCCAGGAAACAACTTTGGAGAGGAGGCTGCATCATACCTTGCTGACACATTCCTGGTGAGTTACCTGAAATCCAAGGTCATTTGCAGCCCTGGCTGTGTAACAGTCTCTTCTCATCTGAAGCTGCTACTCACTTGGCACGGTTTCACCTGGCAATGCTCATATGATTTCCTATAGCCTGATAGGGGCTGTGATTAAGTGGAGGGTCCAGCTAAAAGCACAGCTTCCTGCAGACCCCAGCACAGCACCAAGGGAGAGATCAGCACACTGCTGATATACTTTTCCTCCCCAGGAAACAACTTTGGAGAGGAGGCTGCATCATACCTTGCTGACACATTCCTGGTGAGTTACCTGAAATCCAAGGTCATTTGCAGCCCTGGCTGTGTAACAGTCTCTTCTCATCTGAAGCTGCTACTCACTTGGCATGGTTTCACCTGGCAATGCTCATATGATTTCCTGGCATAATTCTGCTAAGTGCTTCTTGCTTACTTCAGAAATGACAGAGACTGGGAGGACACAGAGCAGGATGGACTGCATTAACATTTTCTCAGGACAGCTGTGTGAGTCTGGCTGAGAAAAACCTTCAGGACTGTGTAACAGAGCAACAGAATGACATCTGGGTGACAAAAACTTTTCGAGAAGCTTAAGTAACCCAACTTCATATAATTTTGCAATTCTGCTGTAAAAAGATGCTTGACTTCTCTGGTTAGTTCCTGTTTCAAAGATTCTGCATCATTTGGCACCACCAGAAGCTGCCCTGAAGCAAGACCTTGAGCTGCTATCAGAAAGTGCTTTTGGTCAGGGTGCAATGAGGGGGTGAAACAAACAGGAACAGAATTGCAGGATGTGTTGCAGACCAGACATGTGCTGTGTGAGGGAAGTTTGTGCAACACAAAGTCCCATTACTTTTGCTGTTTTGGGAAGAAAATCACTGTGATACTATATGCCTGACAAAGCTTTGTTTTGGGACACACAATGCTGCAATCTCTGATTGTGCTGATGATCTCCCATGCACTGAAGATCTCAGTGTGTCTCCTATCCTCCCTGTTTCATCCTCATGTGAGGGCCTTGGCATGGCAGCTGGTTGCAGCTGGCTGGAAGATCTCATTGTCTCTGCACATTTGTCTCTCTGCAGGGCAATTAACAAGTGAAGGAGCTGGATCTCAGCCACAACGAGTTCCCTGAGAAGGGAGGACAGCTCCTGGGACAGATGCTTGGTAATTTAATTTATTACTCCCACAAAGACAGGAGTACAGGCACTGGGGAGGGACTTGATGGCATCAGCACAGTGAACGTGTATTTCCTTCTCCAGCAAAAACACCCCATGGCCTGGTGGCTGGTACAAAAGACAGGGTGCTCAGATTTAGAGCTTCCTGCCTGCTCCACAGGCTCAGCCTCATCACCACAGGTGACTCAAACAACTATGACCGATGTATCAGAACACAAATGTAGTAACAAGAGTAGTCTGTGTCAGAAAGAAGGGAGCTGAAAGATAAGTCCCTCAGGGAGTACAGAGCAGAAAATTGCATTTTACTAAAATGTAAAAGGATCAGAACTGTTGTTTGTTTTAAGCTTTTGATTACAAAGTTCTGGAGTGACTTCAATTTTTCTTAAAAGAACCCTAATGGTTTGAGCCATCGCACAGCAAGCAGCAAGGGAAACTCCTGCCTGGTCCACAGGCTCAGCCTCATCACCACGGGTGACTCAAGCAACTATGACCAATGTATCAGAACACAAATGTAGTAACAGAGCAGTCTGTGTCAGAAAGAAGGGAGCTGAAAGATAAGTCCCTCAGGGAGTACAGAGCAGAAAATTGCATTTTACTAAAATGTAAAAGGATCAGAACTGTTGTTTGTTTTAAGCTTTTGATTACAAAGTTCTGGAGTGACTTCAATTTTTCTTAAAAGAACCCTAATGGTTTGAGCCATCGCACAGCAAGCAGCAAGGGAAACAGATTAGGAATAAATAAAATTAAACTACCTAAGGTATCTGTTCAGAAAAAGTGAGATCCAGAGTGTGCTAGCAGCCCTGGAGAGGGAAAGCAAACAAAACAATGACAGTCTTTCAGTAATTTCAGATGCTATTGGTGTTCTGGGAAAGACTTGCATGAATATCTGATAGCTCTTCTTCCCTCAGTGTGAAACCATAATGGCCACAAGTGTGTGCTGTGAGCATCCCGTGTTCCTTGAACATTGCAGTACCACAATGCCCTCAGTTTCATTAACACTTTCCTTCTCCTGGTTCAGTATTTCCACTGATGTGTATCTCTTTCTAATTACAGTCCATGTCTTTAAAAGATGGATCAATTAAAACTGCAGTGAGGACAAGGCACTATGCCCCTGCCTTGGGCAAGCCTGCAGGCAACACAGATATCAGTGCTAAAACTTGTGACCTTCCTAGCCCAGAAAAAGCCCCCTCCAAAATGAAAGGTCTTGCAGCTCTTCTCCTTCCAGCTCACTTGAGGCAGGAACAGCGGAGACTACTACAGAATCTGTTACTTTTCTGTTTTGTTTCCTAAAGGAATATCTCTAAGTCAGCTAAATTCACCATCTGCCTCCATCCAACCTCCCATCCACGGGAAATCTGGATGAGATGATTCTCATCTCATTCTCAGATGAGAATCTGGGAAATTCTCTCTGAGAATAAGAAGCAAGTGTTGGCAGCAAGTCCTACCCCTCCCAGCATCGCAGCAGACCCAAATGAATTCACACATACCCTGCTCTAAGTAGAACTTGCACCGTGAGGTGTGCTATGCATGTGAATCGGCACAGGCACATATACAGCTGGGCACAGCTACCATGTGAAGCTGAATTCCTCTCTCCTCTAATCAAATATACATAGAGTGAGTCTTGGTATTTTAGATGGTGCAAGGAGAATCCAGCCATTTTTCACAGTGAGAAACACAGTGTCTATTAATATAAGAAATCCTCCCTCTCTCTACCTTCCTCCTTCAGAACTTATTCTTTGATCAAGCCAGAAAAAAACCCCTGTGCTCCCTTTCTGCCTGTGATAAACAGCTCATTCTCTGCTCTCTGGGTGCTGTGGACAGCAAAGACTCTATAGGCACAGGCTCCTCCTACTACAACCAATGAAGGCTATTGCTGAACCACCAGCAAACTTTCTCTTAGTCGCTAAGTGGGTCAGCAGCTGTGTCCAGACTACCCTTCATGAGCTAACATCTCTGTTTCTCTCTTCTAGCCAGCAATGTAGCACTGGAGATTCTGGACCTGAGCTGGAACCACCTGAGGAGGAAGGGGACAGTAGGACTGGGCATAGGTCTCAGGGTAAGAATGCCTCTATTCTGTGTTGGATCTATGTCTCTTCTTTCACAGATGGCAAATAATCACCTGACCATGGAGGGTGCCACTGCACTACTCACAACAGTCAAGAAGAACACCAATTCCATGATGGAGGAGATTGACATCTCAGTAAGAGCTTATATGCTAGAAAGCCTCCAGGACCATACACTATATATTTTTAGGAACTGGGTGGACCACAGAGCTGCCTTGTTCCAAAACTGGTCTGAGACCTGCTGTTTGTTTTATTTATGCACATCCATTAATAAAAAGAGGCTACTACTTGACAGCCCTTCTAGGAGCCATGTCGAAATTACAGGGTCTAGTTCTGGAGAGAAGTGCCTGTAGTGTCACCACATTTCACTCCTTTCTATTATTTTGCAATAGCTGAACAAGAATAAGGAGTTAATTTCCACTGGAGGAGGAATTCTCTTCATCCCCTGAGCTGTCTCCCTCCAGGGCAGCTTAAGATGCTAGATACTGTGAAGTGCTTTGATACCCTGTCAGTATGAATGAGTAGAAGTTGGAAGCTTCAAGGCATCAAAAACAAAGCCATTTTATTTAAAAAGAAAAAAACAAACAAAGCCAAAACCAGCAACAACAACAACAGAAAACATTAAAAGGCTGGTGTGGAAGGAAAAAAAATCCAAGAGGCCAAATCTTAGTATGCTACTTCATAGCAAGTTGGGAGCACAACAGATGTTGCTCCTCATGTGTTGCTTCTAAAATGAGAGGCCCAGAAATGCTCCTGAGTGAGGGCAGGGGTTGCACTGCACACCAACATGGGGAAGAGACCTAGGCACACATCCGCCTGCTCCTGGCCCTCCCATCCATGCTTTGGTGCTTCATGGGAGCAGATATAGAAGGTATGAGGGGCCCCAGGGCCCTCCATTCTCCTTTGGGGGCACCATGATTAAAGGAAAGAGCATTTTCACAAAGATTAAGTTTGGGACTTGGAACATAAACAATATGTTCACACTTAAGACAAACAAGAGTTCATGAGCAGTTCTGGAGACTCACATAATGGATTGTATCTAAGTTGCATCTGCATGTGTATCTTTGTTCTGTGGCTATCATACTAAAGAAAGAGACTAAACCAAATCAGAATAAATAATATTCATCTGTAGTCTTTCCTGAGAGTACCGAGGGCTTTCAACAGAGATCATCTGAAGAACAGGCATTCCTCTAGGGCAGACAATTTTTCTTGCATAAATTAAGATCAAAGTGAATTATTTGCCAAGTCTGCAAGGAGTCAGGCCTCATTCTGCAAAGGAAAACTAAAACAGGCTATGTGGGGGTGAAGGACCTCATTACAGTATATGTGGTTCTGCTAGTTTTATTACTAATAACCTAAACAACTCATAGACTTGGGAAGAGTAATGTATTTTAGCTAAGTTCTGAGAAATCAAAGAAATTATTGAAATGTATTTATTTAAAAGGAGGCACTTGAGAAATTGTGAGGCAAGGAGTTAATTAACATTAAGAATCTTCAATCCAACCTAAATCTCACTATGGATTTCTGCTTTTTAGGGTTAACAGATCCTTTCTTCACTTTACCCTTCAAGAAGTCTAAATTACCTGGCATTTCACAAGATAAATGGCCAATGGCATAAATTTACAGTGACATTTCAGCATCCCAATCAAATGCTTGTGCACGAACATCTGATCTGGCTGACAGACTTCACTCCACCTGTGATGCAGACATAAACAAAAGCTTCTTCTGCCCCTCTTCCCACTGATAAATGCTTATCTTTTAAAGAGTGAATAATTAGTGTGTCTGTAAGAGCAATGCTGAATAGGCATCATATCTAGAAAACTTTGCATGGGTTTGACAGCGCTAGCAAAGGTGAAGCAATAGAAAGGCACATTTTTAACAAGAGTCTGTTACTGCTGACGACATTTCTAAGCATGACTGTTCCCCGGACTCTTTCATGGGCTGGCAAGCCTTGGGGAGAGCTGGCAGCCAGCAGGGCCAGCTCCAGCTCTCCTGTGCTGTGTTCCCAGGACCAGAATACTCCACCACCATGCATAGTGCATGGTGCAGGCGTGTCTGAATGGCTTCTTCAGAGTCACTGCAGCCACAAAACCCTTGGTGCTGAATGAAACACTGCCACATGCAGACTTGTTCAAGGCTGTCTTCAAGTAGTAACAGTCAAGAGCTCACGGCACAGTAGATCATGAGCTTCTAGATCGATCTTAAGAACGGTAGGTCTTAAACTTCAAAAACAAGGCTATAAAAATGCATTGGGAAACTTTGTAAATAAACTTCAGGAAAAAATGCAGTGCTTGATGCCTTGAGAACCTCCCACAATGACAGAAAACAGAAGCTTACATGAGTTTCCTGAATAGTCTTAAATTTTCCAACTACTAAATTACCATTCTATGGTTATACATGAAGAATTCACTGTCATCACGGGTATGAACAAAATCATAAGCACGTTTTTAAAAGATCAGTTATTTGTTGTAACTTAAATTTGGAAGAATAAATCACAATGACATCAATAATATTTGCATTGATAGCTTACTTTCCAATATCCTAGAACCCTAAATCAGGACACTGTGCTGCTGCCCATTCTGTAGATGCTAAACCAGAAAACTCACACTGTGAGCTCAGTAATGTTGAGCTGTCACTACCCTGGTTGAAAGTCTTAGGAAAAAAACAAACATCAGGTCTTGTACTGCTGTCTGGAGCTCCCTATTAGGGTTACACAGTGGAACACAGCTTTATCTAAAGTTCTTTTCATCTGGAGACGCCCGGACCCTTCCCAGATAGGTGCATCTTTCTTGTCTGGGCTATAAAGCTGCACTGCTGGAGACACTAATCCTTTTAGGCCTTGGATAAATTTTTTAAATTATTATTTTTGCAGAACTCTGTGGCACAATTTGGCCATTAAACATTCAACTTGTGATTTGCATCTTAGCTGTATGGAGACGAGACCCACCTAGCACTGTCTGAGGGATGAACATGAATCACTTGAATCACCTAACTTAAGAGGTCTTTGGTGTAGACATTTACCTAATGAACACGTACTTGCATTGAGCTAATTAATAAATTGGTAGACCCTTTTCTGTCTCAGACGTGGGAAAAGACAAAGAACAACACTTATTTAGGGTTGGGCCTCCATGAGATTCCTGAAAGTGAAGAGCAGAGATAGGAGAAGGCACCACCCTTATGAGACAACGCTTCATGTTGACTTTAGATAGATTTGTGAATACAAACAAGTCTTTGTCATTCTTTGAGTGTCCATGCTGACTGCACTTTTCTTCCTCCTGTATACCAGAATGTGTTGGTGAATGAAACTTTCATCAAGATGCTGAATTTGGTGTGTCAAATGCATCCTGAACTAGATGTCATCTATGGTGAGGTCGAAGGCTGTATCTCCAAGATTCCAAATCAGCATCCAAATCCCACGAAGGTGATTCAGGTGAGCTACTGAATTTGAGTCCACAGCTCCCCTGTACACAGTACACATGCTCCAAGCACTTGGAGGAATAGAAGTTGGAAAGGATAAGTTTTTTTCCAAGGGGAAATTCAGCCAGGTTCCTTCAGAAAAGCATATTCACAAAGGCTGTCACAGTGTTCACATATCTCAGCCCATGCAGACTGACTAAAGAAATCCTTTGATTTTCAGGAGAAGCTAATGCCTTGGCATCTGAGAGCACTGGGAAAAAATAATCTGAATTGATGTTTGCTCGTGGTGTAAAACAACCCAATTGATTTCAGGTCTGATCCAAATGAGTGTCTATCCTCAGCATAAGCCCACTGCAATAGCTGACTTTCACAGAACCCTTCACTGACTGAAGTATTACAAGCAAATACTGTCCCAAACAGAAATTCCTTAGCTTTACAAGGTCTGTAATTTCTATAGATAGCAGCAGATGGTGCTGTCCTCCTTTCTGGAAGGCAATGCAAGCATTTGAGCATTGCTGAGTTGAATAACACTTTTGCACTACCAACTTCACTGTGTTTCATAGCTGCTGTGCAGATTTTTAGCTAATTGGGTGAGACTTCGCTGTAGATATGGATTCAGATGAACTTAAGCAAAAGCTTGGGCTGTTAGCTCACATCAAACAGTGTTGCTGTGCTTCACAGCTACTGACACTCACGCTAGCACACTTTGCAGTTTTTAACAGCAGTTATGGTACTCAGAGGTGTCCTCATTCAAACAGAAGGGAATGCAGAGGAGAGCAACTAAAGTGATCGGAGATCTGGGGAAGAGGAATGGCTCTGGGTTAGGCAGCCCAGCCAAGCAGTGGCTGCTGGAATGAGGACCAAATTGTCACAAGCAATTATCAGAAGAAACAGGTTTACTACTGAGTCTCACTTCAAGGTAGGGGGAGAAGGAGGTATAACTGAGAAGAATAGGATCAACCTGAACAAAACAATTTTGTTCTGACAACAGGGTGGCTGCACAAGAAGTTATGGACTCGTATATCTCAGTGATAGGCTGAGTAAAGGCAGGGTGACAGGAGAATAAGGGGAGAGCTGGAGGCAGGTATCAGTGGCTGTTTCATGGCTAAGCTCATGTTTTATCTCTGCTTCTCTTAGAGGTACTTGAAAGAGCACAACCTACAACTGTGGGACTTTTTTAGGAACTTTGACAAGAGTGGCACCATGAAGATCCCTGTGGCAGCCTTCCGGAGAGCCATGATGCATGTGTGTCTCTGCAAGCACAGCCAGGATGCTCTTCTGGCAAGGTGTTGCTCTGGGGAACGCCTCTGCTGTCACACAGCCACCAGTGAGCCCTGCTGGTGACAGTGTTCAAACCAAAAGGCTAAATTCACCTCTTGCAAAAGTTGAGTCCTGAACAAAAGCTGAGACCCAACAGAAACACTGTGACATTTCATAAATACTGTAGATGGCATCAGTGATAATGGATCAAGTTCAGAGTATCACAGGAGCCTTGTAAAATCACAGAGACCAGCTGATTGTATAGGAGATACAGGATCTTGATAGATAATTATATCTTACTGCTATGGGAAAGTGAAAAAGAGGCATTTAAACCCTTGCCTCCACGCTCTTTCTGCCAAAACCACCATGGTGCCTGGGATCAGTAGCAATGATCAGCCAGTCATGATGGTATTTTACCAAAAAACATGCAAAAAAAAGGTCAGTCTAATCTGAAAAGAGTGAAATTGCCTCCCCAGCACCACTCTGTGGACTTTTTCTGTCCCTTCTTCCATGCACCGGGCCATCTGCTCACCTATTAAAATATGATGAGTCTCAGTATGATACGGAGGATTTTTCTGCTTGAAAATGTCCACGTTTGCTAACATTTACCTTTTCCTCTTAGCAATCAAAGATCCCACTGAATCGAGTCCAAATTGGGGTACTAGTGCACACATTAGACCAGAATCGGACAGGGGCTGTGGACTACAGGTGAGTGAGTGACTCCGCTTACTAGTCTGACTTGTCTGGTTTTTTTCATTTGGCTCAACACCAAATAAACATATCCTTATTCACTTTAGAAGGTGAAGGGACATGTGTTTTTGGCCAGTTTAAGTAAAAGCTAGATGAAATAACACCTTCCATGCTTATAAGCCCTCTTGAGTAAAACCAGCAGTCAGCCTTATTTTTCCGTTTGATAAACTTTCTGAGAGTGCAGGGATCTCAGAGCTGAATGGCATTTTCATTCATGCTCATAAGCCTGTGTGAGAAGCATCAGCTCAACGCTGTCCTCTCCCTGAAGCAAGGGTAAGATTTGCAAAGACAGCATATCTGTGACTTCAGACCTTTTCCTCCAGCCTCAGGGACTCTCGTTTTTTTCCTTCTCTCTGATCCTTCTTCTTAGGAGACCTAGTTTTCCCTGGAAACCCACCTTCAAACTACAGAAGTTTTCATTCTCTTGAAAGTGCCTCTTCCTTAGTGCCTGTAGCAATCATGTCCGAGTTCTGAGAGCCTGAGCAGTCAGCAGCAAACTCCTTGGAGGTTGTCAGTTGCTGCAGGCTAAACCGCTTGTCATTGGACCCAAAATTCCCCCTAGATTTCCCATCAGTTCTGGCGTGTGACTCATCAGCTGAAAGCCCTATTAATCATGCCCAAATATTCCCATTCCTCAGCACATATTGATGGGTTTAAATATATGCTGTAGTCTAGTTTTAAGGCCAGAAGCAATGGGTCAATTTTGCAAATCTCTTCACCTCTTAGCTTCCTAATGTTTTCAAAGAGAAGCTAATTACTTTACTAGGTCTGGTCCTTATCCCCTTGCACACAGTGCCGTACTGAAAGCATCCATGCTCAGACACTAGACAGGCCTTAACCTGGTTAATCTTGAACCAGAGGTTACATGGGGTTCCCAAGTACTCTAGGCACAAACTATAGTACTGTAGTTAAGTAAGCAAGCAAATTAGGAACCATTTAAACCAAATGGTCAGCAAAGACTTCATTTGGTGCCATTAATGCTGCTGAGTTGACATGTAGAGAAGAACAAATACTAATATCTATGCCTTATCTAGCTGCTTAATGCATTTTAGCACTGCAGCATGTGTGGTAGTGGTAATAGCCACCTCAGAGACAACAGTCAGAATAGCTGTGACCTTTGCTGTCCTTACTGTTCCCACCTCAGGCTGTTTTCTCAAAATCCTCTCAGCAGCTTTAAGATACCTGACATAGAAGGTTCACTTTACTACATTAATACTGGTTCACCTCTTTCTTTTCAATCAGTCACTTAAAAGACCAGAAGTCGGCACAAAAGCCTGTGGAAGGGGAAATCAAGGAAGAAAAGAAGGAAAAGCCACAACAGTGAAGCAAGAAGGCAGGTCAGACAGTGAAAGATTGTAGGAAAAATACTGTAAGAAAGCTCAGTGGCCCTGAGCTTGGGGAGACCCAACATGGGGAGCTATGATAGTCTCAAGTTATTGAATGTAGAAATAAAGTTGATGTTCCTCTACACAGCAGGTCCCCATACAGTCTGGTCCTTTTGGTTAGGGGCAGAAGAGATTGCTCCTTTGGAGCTGGTTACCAAATCTGTCCCGCTCTGCATGCTGGCATTGGGGAACTTATTTGCAGGGATAGAGGCAAAAAGTGAGAATGGGGAAACCAAGAGAACTCATATCTGTTGAGGGAGAGCAGATGGGCAAAGGATTGAAGGAAACACCCTGCAGACAACCCCTACCAGATTTAGTGGTTCTGACACAGGGACCTTTGCAAGAGGAGATTTAAGAATTAAATTTGTAAGAAACCACAGCTAATGTTGCTTAGAAAGTTACAGGTAATAAGAACTGTATTAAATATCTTCCTGGGAAAAAATATGCTAGAAGGGTGGAAACCATAACATTTTAAACGTCTTAGATACTAAACTGCTCTTTTTTAAACAAATATTTTTTTAAAAAGTTTAAACAACTCTTAAGAAGGAATTAAGGCCTTGTATATATTAATATTTATACATAAATAGATTTTATAAAACGTAAAAATATACAGATGAACAGAGTCACAGGAGTTCTATTTTGCCATGTGCAACTGCCAATATAGGCTATACCAGCAAGAAACGTGGAGAACCGAGAAATGTTGGCCCCTCTGGGAAGACCAGCCTTCAGTGGAAAGGGAAGGAAGCAGCTGGTTACCATCTGGTCAGGCTCTGTCTGCTTCCCAGCAGAACAATCACCTGGAAAAAAAACCCTTTGAATTAGAGTTCAGGTGCTCCAATGCTTCATCAGAGGTCAACACGACTGCTGATGCGGTGGCACTGGTATGACTGCTCAGCAGTCAGCCTCAATACATGACCCACTGCGAGGCGTTAACTCATTACCCCAGCAGGTCTGTGCCTTCTGACGTCTGTGACTCTTCCAGAATTTACCTGTGATCGCAGTCGGTGTCTCCTTCACACACAGAATACATGGGGTTTGAGATGAAGAATCAGAGCAGCAGAGAGCACTTGAGATGTTGGGTGGTTTGCACATGTAGGGCTGTAACACCATGGGATTTTTCTGTTCTTTTCCTAATCATTCCTAAAATGTACTTAGCTTTTCCTGAGTGTCCCTAAGCACTGTGGCATGTTTCCATATCAGCATACACCACGCCTGCAAGACCTTACTCCTGAACACCAAACTCGGGGAAGGCAGAGGAGTGGTCCATACCCACCCGTTGACAATTGGAGCTCCCTCACTGTAAGCCAGCCCTACCAAGGCGCTGCTCCCACCAGAGGACAGGACAGCCCTGCTGTGCCAGGCTGCTGCCGCGGCAGTGCCCGCGCTGTCCCCCAGGGGTCAGCGCAGCTCCGCGGTGATGGGCGCAGCCCCGCGGTGAGGGGCGCAGCGCTGCGCCGACAGCCCCTGCCCTTCCGTGCCGGGACTGAGCCCCAGCAGGACCCACCGCCTTTGCCCGGAGCCTGCTTTCAGCTCCTCTCCTGAAAACGACTTCGTTGCTTCTTTCCCGAAAAGCAGTACCCGCAGGAGCATCATTTCACTGCCGTGAGCCATTCCTCCGCCATCCTGCGGTGAGCAGTGCATGGGGAACGGTTTGTGCTGGGCTCACTGCATCCCTGGTTGAGGGACTGGAGATACACGACAATCGGTCCCGACCCATGTGGCAGCTCTGACATCACTTGTCGGCCCACATCTCTGGTGTGTACAGAGGGGTATCACTGCTGCAGGGCAGCTGTAGTATCTCTGGGATCCACTGAAGTTACTGTACATGATCCACGGACCCGAGTGTAGTTACTCATCATTTCTGGAGGGGGTTGTTGTTTAAAACAGGTCATCTCCTAGGATGTTCTTCAGTGGCTCCAAGTCTGCTGACCAAGTATTCACCATCCAGTGGCCATGGCAGTGTAAAGTATCTGTGCCCTCTCTCCCCCTCAGCTCCAAGAAATCCTTTTTATTTTTATTTTCTTTTTCAGTTTAAGAGGCATTCAGTTTAAATACCAAAATGTGCAGGCTGAGTATTAAGGCCAGGGAGCTGGGAACACCCAATGATTTTTTCTTTGCTCAAAACAAAAAAAAAGAGTGGTTGTTGGGTTTTTTTGCAAGACCAGCAACTGTTGTTACCTGACAGAGAACAAGATTTACAGCATCCCAGATTTTCCTTAAAAACAAGCCTCTTGGCTTATCAGCAGGTAGATGCTCTATGAGTCTGTTGAGCTGGATCAGGGGTGAGAAATTTCTCACTTGTTTCCAGACTGGAAAACATGGAAGAGAGAACAAAGGGATCTCGGGGTACCTGATGACAGAAAGTGAAGGTGGTGCTTCACTGTCCCCTACAGCACTGCCTTTGTTCTGCAGGAAAGGGCACAATTTGGAGTGAAGCAGCACGTATATACTGTTAAATATCTTTGCCTTTTCTTCTCGCAGTCTTGGTTTGTGTTGCATATGTTACACACACATCTTTATCTCACGCAGAGTGCTGTTGTGTATTAGTCACGCATTACTATTCTGCTTAGGTTTGCACAGAATTGGCTGCTTGACTAAACTGATTTGTCCAATTATCGCCCTTAAGATTCGAGATTAGCTACAGCCATCAAAAATCTCCTGTAAGAAAACAACATAATCAAATAGAGATGGGTACTGGCCTGCGGCAGGTGTGGCTTTGATTTATCTGAGTGTCTGGCTTAAACTCCAGACTCAGCAATGATGTGGCAGCTAGATTGTACCTTTACACCACGAAATACCTGCAGGAAGACTGGATGGTTTCTTTCAGCCGAAGAGTTTGAGTCTAAACTTCCATTCCAGAAGGGCTTGACAAATAAACATCATCTACTTTGCCAAACACAAAATCAAAAGAGATCGGATCTGGGAAGGAACTAGATGCAACCTTCTGCCCTGCTATGTGGCCTGATGCGACTAAAATCGTAGCAAAAAACTGGGAGTGCTAATGAAAATTTTATTTCTCCAAATTCACATGCAAGCAGTGTGGCAGAGCGATGTAGTTGCACTTTGTATTGTTGCAGAGACTCTCTGTGCACTCTCGGGTCAATAACGCTTTTCTAAGCTTGGTGGCAGCATTTGTCCCCTTGCTGGGAATTCAGAGATAAACTGTGGTAGATGCTGAGCAGGGGCGGTCGGGAGTGGAACATGAATTGCTCTGCTGATCCCACACCTGTGCAATGCTGCAGAAGGAAATGGTTTGGCCAGCATAAATTAAGGCAGCTCTGAGAGTCATCTAACATACCTCAGGAAATCAGCCTGCCAGCACAAAATTAGCGCAGAAAGCTGGCTAAACATAATCTCTGCATCTTCCACGGCTTGTGAGAGTGACACAGTCGAGTGACATTGTCAGATCCCTTCAATATTAGAAAGAAAACAACACTCTAAGTAACATGTTTCAAAAACACAACATGCACACCAGAGTCTTTAATGTAATAGCTAGTTTAGATGAACCTTTGGATCTCTTGCAGGGGAAATCATCTTTCTATTGTGAAATCATCCATTTCTATCGGATCTCATCCAGCAGAATGAGACTCAGTTCAGTCTGATTTCCTAGGTGCCACTGCAACACTTGCAGCAACATATCATTGGATGACAAAAAAAGACATTTCTAGTCAGAATCTCTGGAAATCTCAGAGCAAGTATAAAGGCTAACATTATAGGCCGAACTATTTCAGCTTGTTCTCATTCAAGATCTTTGATCTGTCTAGCTGAACTGGCCTAAAGGTTTTTGGCTTTACTTTCAAAGGAGAAATCTCATGGGCTGCTGTAGTAGGTACACTGATAGTAGTCTTCATCTTTTAAGCTTCCATCAATAGTTCTTTGTTCCCATCCACATAATGAGTATATCAAAAGGTGTTCAGTGTATATTGCTGGACATATGTCTTATGTAAAGATGCATCCTGCAGTCATTCATGAAATCAAGCATCATGGGACTGGGAGCATGCTATGCACAATGCACTGGTCAGTGCAACTGAGATGCTTGATTCCCCCGTCCATTCACTCACTGAGTAAAACCTTACCTGGATCTGTCACAGCAACATTATTGAATCTGAAGAGATGATGGAGTGAAATTTTGCAAGGACAAAATGTAACATTTTTTAGCATGAGGCAGTGGCTTCAGGTCAACTGACTGATGCTAATGCTTCTTACAAGGCACTGGAAAAGGTCAAGATAATAATGGACATCTCAGTTCTTGAAAATGTATGTTATAGTTGCTGCTTTCTTTTTATGTGGGTGACTCTCTATCTATCACCAATACTGAAACTATTTCATAGTTTCTTAATCCAAAGAGCTCAGCCAAAGGATTGTATTCTGAATTTGGCCCACCAGAAGAATGCAATCAACCCATAGTTCATTCCTGGCCACCCTCTTTCTTGATGGCAGCTGGACAGGCATCGCAGGCTGGGTAGACAGCTCTGGTAGCCTTCTCTGTTCCAGACACTTGGTGAGGACCTTAGTTCCTCCACTGACGTGCTATTAGCTGTGCATCTCTCAAAAGACAAATAAGGTAGCTTTCACAGCCTCACAGGAAGGGGGTATCTGATCATGTCACAGGAGGACAAGGAAATAACGTCCTGCCATATAACCTTAGCCACAGGCTCCTCCTTCCAGGAAACTGAGTATGTGCATTTCCTGGTAGTGTATGTTTGCATCTGGGGTCACAGGATAAAGTAATACGATGGAGAAGGTCTCCAGAATATGGTCTTCCATAAGGGACTGAGAGTACCTCTACTTATGTTCTTCCCCAGTAAGGGAAGATCAAGCCATTTCAACAGTCCCCTTTGCCAGTGGTTTCTTCCCACCCTATCTTTGTGGAGCTGGCACGGCGGCCAGTTACATTGGGTCAGTGTGTTGAGACGTCCAAGCTGGGCAGGTATTATAAGATGCTTACCGCTGTCCTACAACCTACAGCACAGCTACCAGACCTCTCCTTGAGACACCATGAGCGCACTGATGGTGTGGATGCACCATGCACTGGCTTCTCTGAATGTTTCAGTGCCTAGGGAGGACCTTGGCAGCAGCAGCAAGGAACTTGCTCTCCACCCTGGAGCTGCACCTTTGCTCGCTTCTCCTCTTTCCACCGAGCAGAGGGCGCTCCGCTCCCAGAAGTGGGTTCTCGGCGCATTCCTGGGATGGAGCTTTAACCACTGGAAGCAAGAAGTCCTGCACACACACACACACACACACTGCCACACATACACACCCTAGGAGACAAAAAAAACCACCCAAACCCCAAGCTCAAAACAAACTGCGCGCTGAAAAAAGGTTTGTTGAAACCCATGAAAATCCGGCCAGGCAGCGGGCTTGGGAGCCAGCCCGGGGCGGGTGGCCCAGCCCGGGCAGCCCTGGGGCCGGCAGCGCTGGAGCCCTGGAGGCCGCCACACGGGACAGAGCACGCTCCCTGGCCGAGGGCACCCTCTTCCCCCCGACCCCCCCGGGATGGCCGGGCGGGCCGGTCCCGCTGCCACGTTATTGTGCGGAGCGGTGGAAAAGCCACAATGCGAGCTGCTCTCTGGGGGGGGTGGAGACAGACACAGGCGGAGTCAGGGCTCAAATTCTTGAACCTTTCACATCCTTTCTGTAATTTGAAACATACTTGTTCCCATTCCAGAACCAATTTCTTTTTAAAAAAAAAAAAATTCCTTCCTTGAGGCTGTGGAAATACGTTCAGGGGAAAAAAAAAGTGAAAGAGAGAAAGAAAGAAAAGAAAGGAAGGAAAAAAAGTAAGCCCGCTACTTATCAGAGGCTCCAAAACAAAACAGAGAAACGTGAGAGCGTGGCCCTCCCCAACACAACTGCTCGCAGGCTCCGATTTCCCTTCGGAGGGGTCATGGCTGCTGCAGTCACGGGTTTGGAACGCAGCTGGGCCTGCCTGCAACAAGGCAAAAAAAAAATCCCATCTCCTCTGCAAATGGCATTTACCTCCTTGCGTTTCGCAAGCTCCTGGTGTTCAGAACGAGGAAGCCATTTGCAAAAATCTTCGGGCACTGCTTTGTGCCCTTAGAGATCCTGGTCATTTTTAGTGAGCAATTCCCCCTCCCAAGCCTTTCCAGTCACCCTCCCAGCTGGCCTGGGAGGAAAGGGAAGGGGCATCTGCACATCCCTCTCCTGTGCACTGCAAGTCACACACCTATAAGCACTCCCATTTCCTCCTTCTACAAGACTGACAGTTCCCATGTGTGGGCTATGCCCGTATGGGAGAGGAAAACTGGCTAATTTGGACTCTGAAAGATTTCCAACGTCCGTAATCTTCCCAAAAGGCATGGAGCAGCATGGAGCGCTCTCTTGCATCAGCCAGACCATCACTGCCCGCTCCTTTCCCCCGGGTGAACCACAGCAGGTGACTGCTGGTGCAGCAGGACTTTCTGTAAGGAAAGCAACAATTACCAGCGACGCTAAATGCCACCCGGGATGAGAAGTGACCTGAAGCTCTTGAGCTGCATACGAGCAGTTGCAGTGCAGCTTCCTTGCCAGTGCTGGGCCAGGCAGTGCTGGAGCAGGGCTGCTAAATTGCCAGAAGGAGGACCTACCCCTCTCCCATCCACTCAGACACTCACACCCTGTTCTTTCAAACCAGAAAAACAAGGATGAGGGGAGAAGCTTTCAGGTTTCGTTGCCATTATCATAGGTCTCAACTGTGTCAGTGTGGTATCATACTGTTTACATGTGTATGGATATGGATGGGTGTGAGCAACCCTTAAAGGCGGACACTCAAGCAGGCACATGTGCATCACCTGAAGCAGCTGGATGACTGCCTCACCGAGAGTCACCTTTGCACATGGGAGAGAAGTCATCCAGAGGGAAGGGCAGTCAGTCCATGGGCACAGGATAGAGCCCTTACGTGTTGTACCCTTTCCCTGTCACAGCCACTGCTCTGCACAGCTGGGGCAAGATGGGAAACTTGGAGCATATGTGTGTTACCTCGGGTGTACAGCTAGAGAAGGAGGAGGAGCAGGGCTGTGGAAAACAGAGATGGGCAGATACATTTATTTCTTTTTCTGGAAGGGCCAGTGTCACATTTCAGGGTTTCCCCATAGCCTAGTCGTGCCTTTCAGCCACATGCCCCATGTAGGATGGCATCTGCTAGGTTTATGCCCACCAGAGAACTCCCCTCCCTAACCCAGCTCCTGGCACTACAAGTCACCACACTGATACTTTGCAGATTGGCAGAAAACGCCACAAAGCCCATGTGTGCTTAAATATTTCACGTCACACAGCACATGCTATTCTGGCTGCCTGCAACACTGCAGCATTTGGGCTCCCTCCCCCCTGAGGAGATAAAGCATCCTGATAGCTTAGCTGTGTTTATCCAGACACCCTCAAGACAGTCTTTGACACTGGACATTTGGAGCTCACAGAGTTTTCTGAATGTTGCCGTCAGATGAGAGCCATCCTGCTCAGGGCATCCCCACCATCTCTCCGTGTCCATCCTTCACCCTCAGCCTGGATTCCTGCTTTTTAGCCAGTACAACAGTAGCATAGTATCTTGTTTATCACATTTCTATCACTTTTTGCAAATAAGCCTTGGCTACAAATACAAATGCTCAGCTGACTTTTTCTTAGGCATCTTGGATACTAAAGGGTTATTTGTGCTCTGTTCAGGCCCACGTTGGCATTCCCCGCCCTTCTCTAGATTGTCATGCAAGCCCAGCTGGAGCTGCTATTAAACATGAGACAAGACCCCAGTTAAACATGTATTAAGTTAGTGACTTCTGGGGAGTTACCAACTTTCTAGAGATACATGTGACTCACTGAACTAGATGCCAGACTAAGAAGTTATTTCACCTGGTCGTATTTATCAGAGCAGGTTTGTCCTGCCTTTTTTCAGGGATCCCTGTTTCACAGGTAGCAAGCAGGCCAAATGAAATCTATTCCTACAGGCATTACGCTCTGCAGTTCGTTGTTACTCTGTTCCAGTCCCACATACTTAATTCATGCCGTGGTTAGCTGAAACAAAACAGTTCAGTCCCCTCTGATTCAAAGATTTTTGGAAGAAGACAGCTAGATTTCTTAGGGTCTTTGTTCAATAGATAAACTCTGTAGATAGGACTCCTATGCTGATCCAAATGATGTGCTAAGAAGTGATAGAGAAAATTCAGCACTTGTCAGTTTTCCAGAAAAGAAAATGCCCCAGGCCATGCACTTCCTCCCTGACTGCTTCCCTGTACCCATCACAACTCCTGGTCAGCATCTGTGAACCTCTGAAGAGCTCATGATCCACAGCAAGCAGCATGCCAAAGGTAGGTGGGCCAGAGCCTTAGTCTGCAGCGTGTCCCCACTGTAATGTTGGGCACGTCTAAAGGGATATTAAGTCCTTCAGAAAGGTAGCTGAAAATTCTTCTTACATAGGGAAATCTCTGTGAGATACTAGCAAAGAGAGGCATCCAACCCATCTGACCATACTGCAGAGACAAGTGGCATTTGGGCCAAAATCCAAGAGCTCCTTAGCCACTCAAAATTAGGACCTTTGTATCTTTAAGACTGAAGGAAAGTATGAGAAGCTCATACCTGTCTTTGCCCCTAGATCAGATCCTAGTCTTAGGAGATGTGGCTAGGATAGACATGCCAACAGCTGCAGGCAAATAGAAACCTTCTGTTTTAGAAATACCACCTTGTACCCAACTGCCCTTCGCATACGAGGCTGATTACTCATTGCAGAAGCGAGTTTGAGAAGAGGACTAGGACAGCAAGAGAAAAGAGCCCATGGAGAGAGGCAGTAAAGAAGAAAAGACTAACACGACCTGGAAGACGAGAGCTGAGGCTCTTTCTGCTGACTGAACTTTGCAGGGGCTGCGAGGAGATGCGTTATAACAGGCCAACTGGTGTCATGGTGGTGCTGGGAGATGGAGGGGTGCAAACATGCAAACATATGCTCCCCAGTGACTTCACTCTGTGCAGAGGCGTATGCACTGCTTCACAAGGGGTGAGTGAGGGGACTGCTTCAGTAGCCGCCTCTTCTCTGCTGACCTCTAGAAACTGGTTCATTACAAAGAAGTAGGAGCATGTAGACAGACCTGAAATGAAGACACAAATGAACTCCTGAACTCAGTGTGATTTCTAGTTGCTTGTCCCAGACACAGGCTGGGACTCTGTTCCAGGCTCTGGGAAGCCCAAAGGAGGATTTAGCTACACAGGAGGGATCCTCCTGCATTCCTAAGTGGTCTCTGGGTGACAGCAGGGTGCAGAGAGGCAGGGATTGCTGAACACCAGCCTCCCTTTGATACTGATTGGCAGTGAAACATTTTGCCTCATCAGTCTGTTTCTCCCTCTGATTTTATCTCCCCTTTTAGAAAAATGGTGCAAATAAAGCTGAGCTGCCTCACAGCTTGTGGATGTCTGTACTACATTAAACAGCTCTCTGAGGAGAGGAGTATAAAAGGGTAAAGGACTAATATGAGTCTTTGGAAGGACCTGTGTCCATGCCAGGAAAGGGTGTGATCTGCAGTTCTGCTCCAGTTCCATTCCCAGCCTGTTCCAGTCGGCTGTGACTTCTGCTAATCCCCATCCTGGGGCTAGAAGAAAGCAGGACCGACAGTTTGGTTTGCTCTGACAGGACCGAGCCCTGCTTGAAAATACTAGGAAACCTCCTGAGTCAGCAGCTCGCTTGCTCCTACTCTTGGAATAGCTGAGATTCCCGGACACAGTAACTTGACTCTGCTCCTGGCTCAGGGCAGCCACTAGCTGAAAGGCAAAATAAATTCCCCTCCTGGCCCATTAACGAGGCCTATTCTGGGTTCAGGAGAAACCAGTCTGACTGATGAACTCCCCTGGCTCAGGGGCTCTGGCTGGGGCTGGGAGAGTTATTCTTTCCTTATTCAGCAGACAGGAGGATGTTAATGGAGAGCATATGGGAGGGGAGAGAGGGCTGTGGATATTGCTGGAGGACAGCCAGGCTGAATCAAAGCCCCAAAAAGCCTATTCTCTATCCGGGCGACACTAAAACAGGCCGTGGAGAGACGAGAAGCCCAGCTGTGATATGGGGGAGTTGGGAAAAAAGCCCTCTACCTTCTCCAGCTTATTTTACTCCCACTGGAAGCGGGACAATGTGTGGTATTGTCACGCAGTCCTGTAGGCATGGTACTCGCAGTGAAAGCCTTTCTGGGCAAGAGCGTGCCTCAGCCAGGCACCCCGGCCTGCGAGTCCTGCTGGAGACTTCAGGGAAGCAAGAACTGCCTCCATGCTTGCGAAGCGCTGTCTAATTTATGGTGCTATAGAAATGATGAATTACCACAGTCCTACAGGCTAGAGATGGAAAAGCCCTGTTAACTCCTCCAGCCCATCTCCCAGAGCTGGTGTGGGACTGTTGCCTCTCACACATTTTCTCAGTTACTGTCTGGACACGTTTTGAACAAGGAAGCAACCGAAGGTTTTGTATTTTTCACTTCTTAATGCTATTTTAAAAATCAATCCCGATGTCATTAATGTAGTATGGATTACCCAGCTGCTTGGCTGTGTCAAACAGGATGGAACAGCAGCCCACATCTGCCTTACCTTGAAGATAAAATGGAGGACTGGCTATGGAAGACTTGACACAGTCTCAACTAAGATGCTTCCCATTAAGTAGGAGGGCACTTAGAATCAGCTCCAGTAAAAATTAGGTGTGTCCTTTTTGGCTTCTGATGATCTGCTAATGTAAACCTGACTAAGGCAGATTTTGGGCATCCACGATGCTTGGCCTTGCATCATTCACCAGAGCTTAATTAACTAAGGAGCCTGGCTTGTTTAGCCTAGCAAAGGGGGATATAATTGCAATCTATAAATAAATACTTCAGGGGGTGAACACATGGGGAGGAGGAAAAAGCTATTTAAAGATAAAGGACAATGCTGGCACAAGAACAAATGGGCATACACTCACCATGCATACATTTAGGTTGAGGATTGTCAGGTTGCTAATGCTGAGAGCATTGATGCTCTGTGAAGGCCTCTCAATGGGTTTAGTAAGGCCAAAAACCAAGCTGGTTTTCAAGAGGCAGTTAGGCACATTTACTCAGCGGATTGTATGAAATGGCTGGCTGTGCAAGCAAGGAGCTGGACTTGAAAATCTCTGCACTGCAGTAAGTACAGGATGAGTTTTGGCTAACCAGCTGCAGGAGGAGCAAGGTGGGAAAGAGCTGGAAGACTAATAAAACCTGAGAAATTCCAACTGCACCTTCATTGCATAGTGGGCAACCCAGGTAAAACTGGGACCCTAAACGAAGCTCTTTCCAGTGACTAGGCTGGCTGGCTTGGTTTAAGAGAGGCTCATGAGGCAGGAGGAGATCAACAACAGTCAGTAAAAGGAGTCTGTGATTAGTTTTTGTGAAGACATAGGCAAGAGAGAAGAAGAAAAGAAATAATTCTTGGTTTTCCTGTGAGCAGGTTGCAGTTGGGAAGCCCTTAGATCTGTTTTGCCATCCTCAGAGGCAAAAAGATCTCATGAGCCAGAAAACATTCATCTATGAGAACATCTTGTCATGTTCTCCCATGGAGTAACTGCTCAGCCTGACCTCAGTCTGAGAGCAATACATGGCGCTCCTGCACACACTAATCCTTCTCCATGAAGTCATTTGCCGAACAGACAGTGGGAGTCTTTCCCTGTGGCTATCCTGCAAAACAGAGTGAGACCTTGAGCCTTGATTCAGGCATGCTGGAGAGGCAGATGTCCAAGTCTTAGCTGCCTTATCCAAATGGAAGCGATAATAAATAACATACTCCTGCTTACACCAGCAGCACAAACAAGATAATGGACCTTATACCAGAGAGAGATCTGTTGCAATATAGCACTTTGTTTAATCGCGTTCCGGCTGGAAGTAGAGGGATGAGGGACATCCAGCAGAGACAAAACAGCTATACAACCGATACAGCCCTCCCTTGTATTGAGGGACTTTTCCTGTGGGAATCTCCTGCCTGTTTGAGTTCTCTCTATCCTCCATAACCAGTGCAAAGCAAATTTAGCAGAGACCAGAGAATCCATCTTAAAATGCCTTAGGGGGGACAGAGAATATGGTATAAATGGAACTGCAGCGATGTCTCTTCTAATTCTTGTAATCTGTCACCTAGCTGCAGCAGTGATAGGTGCTTTAGAAATCCACAGACAGTCTGAGTACGATTTGATCACATTAGTGGTGGCCAATGCATCAAGAGATTTCAGAGGTTTTATTCAGAAAGGCATTAAAATAAAGGTGGTTGTGCTTCCAAATCTCTTTTGTCTGGGAAGAGGATATCTCCTGAGGCTGGCTTGACTCCTGACATTTCTCATTCTTTGCTTTTCCTTACAGATCAGAAATACACTGCCAAAATGCCTTGTCTTGCTATTTTCATCATTCTGCAGTCGGTCTCAGCGGGAATCTGAGGCAACAAGGGTGGGAGGTGATGAGCTGAGTCAGGTCTGAAATATGGTTCCTCGCACTAGGAGGACGGAGATGTGGCTTCTGTTTAAGTCACCAGTTCAGGTCTTCTTGATGCTGAAAGGTGATGGCTGCTCTATGCCCTCTTGAAATGAGGTTCAGGGTTTCCATCCAATTAGTAGCTAACTTAATGCAGTAGCCTAGGATGCTGAGAATCGCATGAATGAAAGCACCAACGTGTTGGCTGGGGAACAGCACACAGGGGAAGCTTGTCCTTTTTTCATCTCCCAGGTCTAAAGTTCTTGGCCTGGTAACCTTCATTAAGTTGAGTTAACTTTAAAAAATAGCAAAAAAGATGAGGGGAAAAAAATTTTCCTTTGAGGTGGGCTTTTATTTGAGATGCAAACTAAGATTTTTTTCCTTTGACCTCCCAAAACCAAAGAGAATTTATTGGTCATTTTCACATTTTTAACTGACAGTCTCATTTTCTTCACAAAAACACTTCAAAAATAGAGAACTTCAATAAATCTCTAAAGCACACAGCTAAAAGTGTTCACACAGGCCGTAAAATTGTAACTCTGGATTTGTACAATTCATGCTTATGGTCCAGTCATGTCAAGCTTTAAAGAATCTACCACTTCAACCATTTCAAAAAGGCAGTAAATCTAGATTATGCATTGAAAGTGCTCAGGGATTCTGGGTATTTAGACCAATGAAATGCCAAAATATTTTACTGACACGTTCCATTTCTTACATACTTTTACTAGCAGTTATTTTTTATATGTGTGTATATATATATTAATGCTGACAGTTACATTTTGGCTATTCTTAGTTTGCAACTGGCGAGGCCTCCTCCAGTCAAAACAGGAGTCTGAACAATTTCACTCACATGGCACCCTGGGCAGCCAACAGTGGAAACCTCACAGATATGCGCACAGCCGGCGCTGAATATAACTGGAGCTACATCTCTGGGAGCTCTGCAAATGTTTCCATAGCAGTGATTCATTGGAGTGCTGCTGGTGAAGAGCCTGTGTCCGTCCCTGGTGGCCCCACGCAGGGGCAGAGCTGTGGGACTGTGGAAGTCATAGGGGTGACTCAGTAGGGAGGATTTCTTCTGTGTCAGAAGCACTTTAAAGCACTTGAGGGTTGTATGCAGCTGGAAAGGTGAACTGAAGCCTCCAAGGGTTGTCCACCATACAGTGCAGTTAAGAGATGGCCAAGTCAACCTTAGTAACCCAAAGCAATGCAGTCACATTAACATAGCTCTGTCACTGGGCTCCTTACCTTCTCTTATAAATGTATGCACTGAACACGGCTACATTTCTTTCCTGACCCAAATTAGCTCTTGTATCTCATTTTGAGCATCCCTGTAGGATACTGCTTGGTGCCACACAGATCTCAACAGTAGCTCTCTCTGCTGGAAGGGTGCCAGGAGCACATTTTGTTTACAGATGGAAATACTTAGAAGAGGCCAAATTCCTTCTGGATTGACAATGAAGTCACACAAAACTGGTGCATAAGAGATTTAAACGCAGTTAACTAACTCAGACCAAGCTCCCTAATACTCTTTAGAGCTTGGGGTCAACACTGAGGTCCCTTGTGCCATCAGTGACTTAGATGAGCAATAGGTGGAAGGAGGCAAGTTGCTGCAGTGCAGTGCTTCCTTTAGCAGCCCCAATGTCCATGGGGCTGTAGGTGCTGTGGTTCTCTGAACCCTAACCCTAATACTTTTTAGAGCTTGGGGCCATGGCTGAGATCCCCACTACTCAGAAAAAAGGAGGAGCAGGAGCGTGCACAAGGAGCCCAGATCCAGCCCCAGCCACTCTGCAACCCTACACTAGGCAAATGGCATGAGGTTCCTGCTGCTGTTTTCAAACAGCTCACGGTGTTTTAATCCTGACTGGTAGAGCCCAAATACCCTGACCTGGGGCTCCCCCCCCCCGTCCACAGCCCAGGATCCCCTTTCAGTCTCCTCAGGGCCATGAGTCCATGTCTCAGCAACACCATAGGATAGCAGTCTCCAGCTCCCCATGAGGGAGCCAACATTGCAAGACCAGCCTGTCCCTGTTCCCAGGGAGGTGTCTGATGCCCAGAGCTGGGGCTGCCCCAGTGCCCCTGGCTGGAGTGGTGGGATGGGGCTGGGCTGCCCTGCCCTGCCACCCCATGGGGTCCCCTGCAGCTCCTCACACCCCGTGCCCAGGGAGCCACTGGCCCTTGCTGTGCCCTGGCGCCGACTCCTCTACACTCAGTAGCTGCTGCCTGGCTCTTTCCTACAGGTCAGGATGTTAAGACAGAAGGAGAAACTTGGAGTTGACCAGCTAATGCCACCCCTACCTACATCATAAAGCAAAAACAATCTAATGATGATAGCCATGGTCTCCTTCCTCCTCTTCCTCAGAGCCCAGACTATGTACTTAAAGACATAACTGAATATAAGACAAATACTTAATCCCTGGCAGAAACAGAAGCTGATTTTGCATTTGGAAGACCAGCTACCCTCTCACCCCAAGAGGAAGGTTTGGTTTTGTTGTATTGTCCATTCACTCCGCTGAACAGCTCTCGCTTCCCACTTCGTGTCCTTCTGGAAAGTATCAATATGCTTCTTCCTTGCTATTTAGAGGATACCATGAACCTGTCTTCCTTCAAACTGTTTCTCAGCTCACCTTTTGCTGTAATGTCTGCAAGAATTAGGTATCAACCCTAATGATTTAAAGACAATGAACCCACTATGGGTTTTTTTACTTCCCGTATTTTTACAAATACCTGGCATAGCAAGTGAGACAAATTATATTTTAACAAATACCTGGCATAGCAAGTGAGACAAATTACATTCCTAGGTTTGTGTCTCTCCCCAAGTATGATATGGTAGCTATGGATTACTTTACTCAACATCCTAGGGAACAGTTTAAGTATCAAGTGGTCTGTGGAAAAAAACAGACAGAAATTCAGATATTAGAAAGCATTAGAAAAGCCTGATTCTGCCAGAGGCGGAAAAACATCATGGCACTAGAGGTCATGCAGTCAACCCTCCCTTGCTCTTCCTCTTTACCTGCTCACTTAAATACA
Source organism: Mesitornis unicolor (assembly GCF_000695765.1). NCBI lineage: Eukaryota > Metazoa > Chordata > Aves > Mesitornithiformes > Mesitornithidae > Mesitornis > Mesitornis unicolor. The sequence continues at coordinate 33,470 of NW_010195988.1, forward strand.
CGCTCCTGAAATGAGTCAACAGATCAAACAGCAGATCATGACTGAGGTGCTTTCTCCAGGCAAAGGGGGCCCAGGCCAAGCCAGAAGCTGCACTGGTGAGGCTTAATGGGAAGCTGCAGTTCTACCCTGAAGGTCTGTCCATACAGACATATGTCCATACATAAGCACCATCCATTCTGGTCTGTGGAAGATTATTTTATCTTAACCAGTCAAAAGCCAGAGGGACATTGTGCTCACCTAATGTTACATATCAAAGCAGTGACACAGATGGAAGACCACCAACCATGTTCAATACCTACAGTGTTACAGAAATGTTTGAATAACAGCATCATGTGCTGACCCTGAGAAGAAGTCGTTTGCTCTGGCAGCAGGAGAGCCACTGCCTCTCGTGTGCTGCAGCAACAGCCACGGCAGCAGCCTCGTCCTGTGGGGAGGCAGCCTCGTGTGCTCTCTCGTGGCACTTCTGGGTGCCATTCAAAATAAACCCGTGCTGTAGCAACGGCACAGAACACAGGGGTGCTTGTAAGGGATCTGTCTTTATTTTCAGGCCCTAACCATACGATCTGGGCCAATATGGAGGGCACATATAGCCATGTGGAAGATTTCATTCTTTCCAGCTGTTCCTCATTACCATTTGCTTTCGGTAGTTTCAAGGAATACTGTAGCTGCCTTTTCCAACTCTCTGTCAGACTTTCTTCCAGACAGAGGGATTCAGGTGGCTTTAAGTTGTTCCATTTTTTTCTTCCCAAAGAAATCAGAGTTCTTCTAATACAGCGTAATAAGGGCACCGTGTCCCCAAGAGGGACTAATTCTCTTTTCCTGACCCGACGCTGGAGGTAGGTAAGTTACAAAAACAGTTCTGCAGTCTGTGGCTACTGTTGCACACTGGAGCTGGCACTCTTAAGGAAGGTTTAGAAATGAATTGCCTATTTACAAAGGCAGCCCAGTGTAGCCAGGACTGGCTTGTTCCATAAGAAGGGCAGCGGGACTCCCACAGCACCACTAAAATAACAGGAAGAGTAACAGGGACTGCTACAGGAATGAGTCGTAGGCATGCAGAAAACCCAAAAAAGGCACTGATTTTGTTGGCTGCACAAGGGCAGCTGTTACCTCCTCCCGCAGCCGTTTGGGGAGCAGACAGAGAGCAATGCATGGCCAGCCATCTTGTTTCCAGTCAGACCCACAAATCCCTGTTTGCCAAGTAAGAAGGAACAAAAATGTGTTGAGCAAAAGATCTAATTTCCCAGTGTCTATGGGGAAATCAACAGACAATGGGAAGCAACATAAAAAACATATACATGAAAGACTGTTATTTAAAACCAGTTGACATAGTCATTTTCAATGGAATCTGGCTGGCTCTAGCCAGTATTTAATTCAAAAATTCCTCAGGAATGAAGGTCTTTTGCAGGCCAGCTTTATTTGGCCGGGGTTGGGCTTTGCTTTTTCCCACATCCCGCCTGCTGAAGTTAGAGGTTGATGGCAGGGAGCCTGATTCCTCTGCCTCTTCCTGTGCCGGACACAGCCAGCCAGCATCACCTCTTTTTTAAATGGTCTGCTAAAAGTGCTGGATGCAACAGGACAGAGAAGGAACAGGATCAGCTGCTCTCCCTTCTGCAAGCAAAAAATCACCTGAAGGGCAATGCCATAAGGAGTGAAAGAAGTTAAAGAAACCATGTACAGTCAGAATGGGCTATGTATGGTCCCATGGTAGTAACAGCTTTCCTGCCTGATACCCCATAAGCCATTAAGCGTTACAAAAGAGGCTTTCTCACACAGCAAACAGCAGCAACACTTGCTGCTAGCACTGGACATAGAAAATGCAAATAATGACATAGCTAAAAGACCTTTTAAAAGCACTGACCAAAAAACGCTAGGTGATCATTTTTTACCCACTAGGACATGTCCAGTTGAACTAGGGGCACTTAGAAACCCTGACTTTACAAATAAGGGATAGAAAAATGAGTCCAGCGACACATGTAGCAGGTAGAGAATACACGGCAGGCTGCTGCGGCTGAGCTATTCCCATGTAAAGCCCCTCATACAGCAGTAGTAAGGCAACCAACCCAAACCCACCCTTAAATCAATAATACAGCCCACTACACTTCTCCTCTCTCTTGCACGCCTCGCTCGCTCTCATTCTGCCCCCCGGATGTCCAGCCCTGAGCCTGCTAAACCTGAGGTATTGCCTCATGTTGACTCTGCCAGGCTGGGGAGGGGGTGGGCAGCTGATACGGCCACTCCAGATGTGCTTTTTCTATTCTTTGAAACTGTTCAGGAGAAAAACAAAAAGCCCTGCGTTGCCAAGGCGACCGTATCTCTGGCACTGATGTACCCAGTGGGCGGCAGCAGCTTCCTGGCTGCGGAGATGCCCAAGGCCTGGCGCTTGTGCAAGCTCCTCGCTGCTGGCCCTGCTCTGAAGCAGAGGGCTCAGCTTGGACGGCAAGCCGGGCTTTCTCGAGGTGGCCAGGAAAATCAGAAAGCGGTGGATCCAAGGATCTGGGGATTTCACACCTGGAAAGATATGTCAGGGTGTGACTATGGTGAATGTGGAGCAAAAGCTGTACAAACCCTCCGAGAGGCAGTGCACAAAGAAAGCTGGTAGCTTCTTTTGAGATGAAAACATTTTCAGAGGTTTGATTTACTGTATTTATAGATAAAATACTAGGATGATAGCAGAGAAATAGTGGAGAAAGTAAGCAAGATCTTTTTGCAGAAGGAGATTTTCTTTTTCCAGGAAAAGCAGTGGAAACACCATCCTTTGAATCATTTAGAACTTATTTCTGCACTTGGTAAAGGAAATGATCCCCTGTTGGTCCCCAGGAGACACATGAAATGAGACCAATTAGGGCTTCTCCAGCTCTAAATACTAGGACTGTGCAAAGACATACTTTATCCTTATTATCTTTGAAAGTGAAAATGAATAGGGTGTGCCCCAGCTGAATTAAAATCAGGGCTTGCATTATGTAAAAAGCCAGAGTAGATGATCTGATCTGTCCTTAAAATCTCCAGAAACACAAGCACAGGGTTACCAGATCAACTGGGAATATCTGTTTATGAAGGCCAGTCTTAACAGTGTCCACTTGAGGCCTCAGAGGACAGTCAGAATAGCAGGTAATCCATCTGGCCACAGGTGTATTGCAGTATACAGGGAAAGAAATTTCCTTGAACCACGGGAGTGATCCCTAAAACCTGAAACTTCTATCTCTCTGAACTGGATACTGCATTTACCATATCGGACTACCACTCCTTTCCTAGACAGGTACTGCTAGTGATCAGAGATTACCCAGACCATTTTACAGCCCACATCTAATAAATGCGCTGCTTTCATTCCTGGCGTGAAAAAGTGCATCCTAATTGAAGTCACAGAAATCACTTGAATTATAACAACGTTCCTCTGAGTCTTTGGCTCAGCAGTGGGACAGGGATCTGCAAAGCGCACAGAGTAACCCCACTAATAAAGATTAGGCCATGAGATTGGTAGAAGAATTGTGTTGTGGGCCACCCCATGGCATAGATGTAGATGCAACCTTCTGGATGTGCTCACAAGAACCCTGGGAAAGGTCTGGAGTGCTGCCCACTCTCGTCTACATTTTTCTCCCCAGAGCAGTTTTGCTTCATTACTGTTCAAGAAACTGAGAACGGCTGTTGACAGGAAGAAGCCCTATTAGCAGAGACACCCTCATGGAGGTGGTAAGGAACAGACGTTAGGCTGCTGTCTAAATCATGCAGCAGTCCAGCTGGCCAGGGCTTATTCCTCCTGACATCTGCTTTCTGAGGTACTGCCATCCATATTAGATTCCGTCAAAAGCCATTTTGCCACCAAGCTGCATAGCTTCCTGGGACGTGTGTCGCTGCAGGGAGCCCACCATGCCCCATCCATCGTCCTGGAGAGATGACATCCACCCCAACAGCAGAGACTGGCGGCGGTTACAATGCCTTTATTCAGAAGTATTAAAGGTCTACCCCCCATGGAGATACTCTGCATTTGGCTGGCTAAAATGGAACAAACTCATAATTTGCTATTACAGAATTAGAAATGCAGACGCTTGTGACGTTTGCTCTGAAGCCATCTAGCTCAGGACAGATGCAGAGGTGTCTGACTGGATGACACCTTCTCAGATGGGTCCAAGGTAAATCGGGATGAGGCACTCAGAGTT
>NW_010195988.1:37657-59168 GCF_000695765.1 Mesitornis unicolor
GTGGTGAGGACTGAACACACAAACCAGTGCTGTGCTGGGCACATGGTATAGCTACAAGAGTCATCTTGTTTTCAAAATTCACATTCTTTTCCTGGCTCTGAAATAATGCGTGGCTCTGTGCTGAAGAACTGCGGTGTTAATTGGTATTCCAATTTGACCAATTTCATCTTGCTTCCTAAATTTTCCGTATCGTGGATGGTTAGATGCAGCATCCTGCTACTTCAAATGTTGCATAGCGTTGCTATGCTCTGTTAAATAACTTCCTTCTGCCTTGCCAGAAATAGCTACATTTCAATAGCAAGTGAAGAGATCCTAGTATTTATAGTTTCTAGAGCTTCTAGTTGGGACCACTGAGATGTATAAACATCCATCTATGGTTTGATTTTGCTGTCTGGAGAGGAAGCAGTTAATAGGGAGGAGCATCCAGTATGGTCAGCTTAGGCACCCCACCAGTACCTGCCAGATAAAGGACATTTCTGCCCAGCCATTCTCTCCCCAGCTCTTTCCATTGATCATGGCCTGAAAGACACGGCTCTGGAGCCTGAAGGAGACAGGACACTTCACTAGCGCTGTTGTAAGCTGTGTTTTAGACTCTGTGACAGAATATTGCGTTGGTTTAGACCTTCAGCGGGCTGATGAGGTCCCCTTCCTTGGGAGTCAGCCCACTGAACAGTAACAGGCAACAGGACCAGACAGAGTCGCTGCCAGAGCTACTGGGAGGGCATTGCTGCTGGCAGGAGTATCTGGGGAGGTGGATGTACCCAGCAAGACAGTGAGCGTTCACTCACCCGAAGGCTGATTTAGCTCAGAGGTGGTACATGAGACCTTGGCCCCTCTCCAGCTCTCACCTTCCCCCTTTTCTCAGGAAGAGCAGCACGGTTAAAAGCAGGACTAAAAAAAGCACAGCCTTCCTTAACCACATGCGGAAATAAAGAAACATGTACAGCAATATAGGGAATCAAGGGAGAGGAGACGAAAGGAAGGAGGGAGATAGGAAAAGAGGGAGGGAAGGAGAGGATGGCAGGGGATCCTTTCCAGCCCTGCTTACAAGGTGCTGGATAATTCATGGCTCTTGTTTACACTGCTGCAGACCACATCACAGACATTCCCGGTTAATGGTTTCCATCTGGAGCAGCCATGTGCTGCCCAGCCTCCCCCTCACCACGCCGGGGTCCCTGCCAGCAGAGGAGTGTCTCCCTCCAGACTTTCCCACCCTCCTGCCTCTCGCGCACTGCTGTCACCAAGAGGACTGGTGCGTGCGTGTCTCTCCCCAAGACATTACTGTCAAGTTTCCATGATCCAGGATAAGAGGGCTGGGATATACCTCGAACAGCAGAAAGCCCTGTTAATGTGGGGCCCACAGGATGTGCTGGAAATGCGACGCAGGGACACCCAGTCATTCTGCACGAGCTCTGCCCGAGTCCGGCAGGGATTATTAGCTCTGGCTTGGCATCAGCCCTGCTAGACCTGGGCTGTTTCCCAACAGGACCACTCAAGTGTCTCCACTTTGTGCTTCCCAGCACTCTGGGTTTGGGAGGGTTTATTAGCTCGGGCATGTTGCCAGACATGAGCTGCTTTTCTGCATCTATATAGTGCTTGAACTGAGAGAGCTTCACCGTGCTTAAAGCACAGTGGAAAGACACCTGCTTGGCTCTAAAGAAGCCCAGGTCTGGCCAGGTCAGTGCTAAGCCAGGCTTAACAAGCCTTGCTGGATCCAGCAGGATTTGTGCGAAATCTCTCAGCTGTCTGTGCACCGTAGTTCCCAGCCCTTGCAGCTTCAGCAGTGCGGTCCTGAAAAAAACCCACTGGTTCTGCCCAGGGCCACTCAGAGACCTGAACTGGTGCTGGAAACAGCACAGCCACAGTCACACAGTGCAGCACAAAGCCTCAGTATCTGAGTCCTTCCAGACCTGGCCTGGCTTACCTTCCTCTGCATCTGCAGTGAGGACTGAAGTACAGAGGCAGAGATGTGTGTGGGCCCCAGGACCAGAGCAGCGAGGATGCTGGAGGACAAAGGTGCACAGGACTGGCCAGAGGAGATGGTACCAAGAAGGGACTTCTGAGTATCTGGGTAAACTGCACCTAGAAGATCCAGCTCTAGTTAGCCCAGAGGACAGTAAATGAGACCTGAAAACTGAATTTAGACTGTGATGACCTGCAGAAAATTCAGTGAAGTTGGACTCAAACCCAGGCTACCAGGGCAGTTAAAGCGAATCTATTTATTCTGAGTGTCCTAAAAGATCTTGGAGGTGTGGTCATGAGCTAAAGGCAGAGACACAGGGAGATGAGCTCCTCACTCTGCTCTTTGTTTCTGTCATGGTGTCTCTCTCTCTCAGCAATACATTCCCAGCATCTGTCGAGTCTGATCTGCTCTGAGCTCCAATGAGAGGCAGGCGAGGAGCAGAGATGGGAATGAAACAGATTCCCGGTCCGTGACGAGGCGCTGAGGCTCCTCACCGTGCCCCATGCGGGCTGCCCTGTCATAAATCATCGTTTGTCAAATTCAATAAGCGTCTTTAACACAAAAATGACGCTATCTCCTGGGAGCCCCAAGTGCCTGAAATTCTGCACAGATGTGGAGATACCAAAATCTGAGGGAAGGGGGGAGGACAGGGAGGGAGGAGGAAGGAGGACAGATTTTGCATGGCAGAAAGGAGATTCTTGTCTATCGTCTGCTTCCTTCCTATTCTTTCACATCCCCACCACCACCACAACATGCAGCCATGTACGCTGTCTTCCTGGGAATGAACACTGCAGACCCAGCCTAGCACATGTTTTGCATCCTCTAAAAGGAGGAAGCGGGCTGTGTATGCGACATGGAAAATCCATCCACTTTGGGGGTCCCAAGCCTACCACAAAGAGTCCCCTGCCAGCCCTGGGACACAGGGACGGGAGGAGGTCCCTGCACAACATCTTCCTGCTTTGGACAGAGGAGGTCATGGGGTACATTTCATTAGAAATCACTCTGCTGCTGCTTCCACTCCCCTGCCAGCAACATGAGAGCTGAAGGCTCAGTGAGACAACCCATCCCTTATTGTGCTACAACAGGAGGCAGGAGAATAGGGCCACCTCAGGGGGCTCAGCTGTGAAATCTCACTCCTCACTGGAATGCTCAGGGACCAGCACTATTGTAAAGCAAAGGCTGAGTGCACGCTGCTGTGCACACTGAAGCTGAAAGCAGGCTCTGTTTGAAAGCAGGCACATACAGGTTGCATTGCACTGTACGTTATCCGCGCCTAAAACACCATGGATAAATAGGAATATATGCAAATACCCACGACAGCCATTTTGTCTTCCCCTCGGGAATGCAGTGCCTGTCTCCAAAATGTGAAGTGTGAGTCTCTAAACCTGCTTGAGCTGAAGCAGCAGATAGAGGAGAGAGACCAGCATCCTCTGCAGACCAGGCAGCGGGGGACACAGATCACAATGCGCCGTCACGGCCAGCTGCAGCTCAGCCCAGCTGCCCAAGATGCATCCCAGATGAGGTCCTGCTTATGTGACACCCACCAGCCTGGCTGACACCTGGGCTGAGGAGGGTATAGCCGGCTCGAACAGCCACGCTCTGGGGTTTTTGCAAGCCAGGTTTGGTGCAGGGGGATGGCGCGGCGCTCCCCAGGCGATGGCAGGCTCGCAGGCAGGCTGAGCTGCACGGCTCACACACAGCCCTGTTGTCAATGAATCATTCAGGTCACTGCAGACAAATCTCTAAGCACCTATCGCCGTTTATTCCTTCTAAGATATGTGTGCTACAGAGCAGCCATTTTAGGAAAAGTGTGAAGCTTTCTGAAGCATTTTACAGAGGCTCTTTTGAATCTCTACCTACCGAGCCACACAGATACGCTGGTACCACAAACCAAATTGCTGAAGTTGCAGAGGAGCAATGTAAAAACACATTAAAATTCAAAATAAGTATTACAAAGATCTTCAGTAGATAAATATGCCTTGACTTTGAAGGTCAGAGTATTGATCCATCTGAAGGCTAGAAGCAAGTACTTTGTGCTGCACTTGTGATCCTTCCCTTGCTGTTATTATCATTATTGGCATTATTGTCACAGTAGCGATACCTCAAGGACCTACTCAGGATCCAGATGCTGTTGCACTGGGGACACTGCATTCAAATGAAGAGATGTGTGATGAACACTCTGATGCAAAACAAAACCAAACCTATACGTGACAAAGCAAGCACAGCACAGCAAATCCTTGTGAGTCGAGCTCCGTCCTGCTGCAGCCGGACTGCTGCCAGCACCCAGGCCAGGCTGTACTGCAGTCCCTCCTGGAACAGGGCTGTTGATACACCCAAGGACTAAGTCCATCCTGGAAACAGCACGTATAAACATATCATGGATCTGAATTACCTTTGGGGCTGCTCCTCAGTGTGTTCCTCTTTGTCACCCAGAAATTTTGCACCGGTGAAAAGAGAGGGATGAGGCCATTTGTCGGGGAGCAGCCCCCTTCCCACCACAGCTCTGACAATGTCCCCGATGCCAGGCAGTCCTGACAAGCGGCCACTTCACCTGCAGGCAGGTGGGAGGCGGGTGTCTGCGTGCTCGCTCTGGGCACACACAGATGGAGAACACGGGCCCCGAGCCATCGCTCCGTGCACACACAGACGGCGAGCGCGGGCCCTATGCAGCCAACGCTGCATGGGGAAGATGACTGCAGGCCTGGGCAGTCTCAGGACTGGAGCTGCCATTGCAGACAAACATGTTTCTGCCCAAGAGAAATGCAAGAGGCCTAATTTTCACCTAGCACAGACGAGGAGGAGGACAGGGGAAGCGCGGCAGGACGGGTTGGTGCAGAGGCAGCGGGAATTCCTAGGAATGGGGTAATGTTGAGGCAGCTACCTACGGATCACATTTCTCCAGCAGCAGCGGGTTAACCTGAATTAACCCAAGGAAAGCTTGCTTGGGTGTGCCTCTGCGCTCTGCAAATACAGATCCAGTTAGGAGAGTATGCCCAGAGAAAACTGGTGAAACACAGACTATGGTATTATGTAGGTCAGTCAGATCAGACATGGAAATGCTTATCTGAAACTAGGGTGGAGGGAGGTAATCTTAAAGACATGAATCAACTCCTTCCCCCACCATAATTCCTCAGCGATAGCTTTCCAATAGGATAAAGCTGTCTTTTTTTTCCCCCCTGCAGGGACACATCAGGCTCAAAGACTGCTGCTGTTACAGGTCTGAATCTTGCCTAACTTCAGCCTTAGCGCAGGTAAATCCTGCTTGGTGAAAGAAGTAAATATTCCTTCCCAAGGAAAGGAAGCATCTGTGAGTGTCCTGCCCACACACCTCTCCTTTGTCACCTTTGTAACACTGAGATGAGTTGCAGTCCAATTTGCAGAACTCTCAGGCAATTAAATCCCAGGAAAAAAACCTCATGCAGTAAGTTTCTTGAAAATGAATGGCTGGATAAAGCACTGCAACCCAAATTAGCATCTCCACAGAGGGGACAGAGGGGCAGAATCCGACTATGGTACACCCCAGCAGCAGCCAGCTGACGAGTCAGGCTGCCTGTACCGGTGCCCAGTCGGCACACAGGCAACTTGCATCTGTGCCGTTTCCTACCCAAATGGGGTGTCGTAAAGATGTAGAGCCAACATGGGCTGCTGTACAATTCAGGGAGAAGGGCGTGAGTGTACAGGAGACAAAGCATCACTCGATTCTGTCAGCAGCACCTGTTCAAAGCTGCTTGAGGGTCTGCACTGCCAGAGGCAATCTTGATAAAGACTAATCGCTAAGTTCCTGAGTGTCCGTAACAGTCAAGAGGGGAAAGGAAAAGATGTTTGTCAATATTTTTATCACAAGTAATGAACAAAATAGTCCTATCATACACGTACTCGTATATCTGCTCATATCCTTCATTTCTCCTAAACCCCTAGGGTACCGGTGGTAGGAGTTCACAAACACAAAGCAAAGGTCAAGATGCTGACAAGATATCTTTATTGCTAGACAACTCCCCAACCCACCCATGATAAATTAAGGCCCTTATTCCTGCTTAACCCATAACCTTTGTAGTAGACCCTGCAGGTCAGTCACTGCAAGTTCTCCAACCTGGGGATGGGCGCAGGTATGAGACCCACAGTCAAAGGTCCCTTCTCCTCCTGTCTGATGCACATCACAGCTCACATCACAGCCTCGGCAGCACATCCATACCCCCCCACAGCACAGACACACACAACACTTGCACAAACGCACTGCAGTGCAGATAAAGCTAAGAGCTGACATGCAAACACACGCCCAGACATGAGTTCCTTCCTGGAGATGCCCCCTCCCCCCTGTGCTTTACACATTATATAAGAATTTTATTCTGTAGTATGCTCGGAGGAAGGCGGCATTTTGCCAGATTTCAAAATGGCCTCATTTATCACTTAAATCCCCTATGAAAGCTAGGGAATAAGGTTTGTAAAACAGCCCAGATTAATGAGGCTGCATCTACATCTTAATAGCTTTTGTGTGCGCACAGTACTTCAATCTGTGCTCATGAGCAGTGCATATTTCTGTGGTTTATGGACTCTCTTTATTCCTCTTACCTGTTATTTCTGCATGTGCTTGCGTTTCAGTCTAATTCTGTGTGTGCGCTGCCTGCATGCAGCACATAAAACCTCCCTCTGTAGCTGTAGCTGGTTATGCCGCACGCAGGTGAAATTCTCCCTGTGAGTGCCTCCCGTTTTGCAAATGTGATCTGTGTAGGGTACCTATTTATGCTGGGCTTTTGATATCAGTAATGGCTGGTACACCTTTGTGCCTGTTAAAGTCACTGCTTCAGTGGCGGCTCCTTAGGCAACAGAGGCCTATATTTTTTTCCCCTCTGTTGGGGGAATTTCATTTTGCTGCTATATATGAGAGTTCTGGTGAAGTAATTAATAGAAGCCTCCAGAGGCCTGGTTATGAAAACAAGGCTCCACGTGCCAGCTTCAGAGGAACCTTGTACTCCTTGCAAACTCCTCCAGGCAAGGAAGATATTGCAGCTGCGAAGGGGAACATAACCCAGGGCAGGGAACGGCGAGCGCTGTGGAGGTCTGTTGAAAACAGCTTTAGCAGAAAGCTGGGAAAAGCAGCAAATTGGAAAAGGAGGTTCCAGAAGGGATCACAAAAGAAAAGGGTATTGGTTCTATCGACAGTGAAGATTAATTTTTAAATTACAGACCAAAAAACCCTCCAAAAGCATTTGACCTGTGTCAGTCCAGTGGCTCGGATCATTTCTTGGAAGGAATAGGGGATACTTGGAAATTCCCCTTACAGAGTTTCCCCTATGGCTCCTTCTTAGCTGCTTCTCCCTGGATTTCTTTCTTCCTTTCCTTCTCCATCTCTCTGATGAGGAACTGCTGCTGCTGCTCCTCTCCTCCCCGCTCCCTCCCCCTGTCTGCTGTCAGCCATTTCACTTGGCTTTTTCTGCTCTTGCATTCACTAGAGCTGAATTCAGTGACAGCCCCTTGGCAATTTCCCTTTGCTGGTGACTCAGGTAATTGGATCTGGTGCCTTGGGGAGCTGCCAGGAATGATGTCAGAGCTCTGCAGAAAAAAATACCCCGTGTAATTGCTTGATACTGGCTAATGTCTCATCCCGGTGCGGTGAGGAACTCGGAGTTTGGGGGCTGCCAAGATTTCAGAGACTCAGGACTCTGTGGTCGAGGTGAATAAATAATTATCTACATTTCTTGTTTACACAGGCTCCTACTTGTTTACTACACCCTCATTAACTGCCCTGTGAGCAGGGAGTCTGAACGTTCATAATAAATACCACAGTCCCTTTATGAAAAGGGAAGGACTGTGAGCCCTTCATTAAACAAAAGAAAATGGGAATGAAACATCAGTACAGTGCAAGAATGAACAGCTCTGCACACGATGGCGTGACCCTGCATCAAGGGTTATTCTGCCCTTTCACAACATTTAAATACATTACCAGCATTTAAATGCACTTGGACCCTTCAGTTCTTCCAAGACTGCAGGAAGGCATCTCTCTTTTCCTAGCTCCAAGGAGAGGATCTGGAGGACAGACTTGGGATCAGAAGGGGTCAGCATTAGTCTCAGGGCAGACATCAGAGCGTATCTGAAATCCATTAAGTGAAACAGCAAGATGAGAATGAGCTAATGGGTGATTCTTGCTAACGCACCAATAAAATGGAACTGGAGGTTTCTGGCTCTTCCCTGCACTGCCCCATCTTGTTTGGAAAAGAAACTCTCGGGAGTTTACGACTCAGAAGAAGTTGACTGTTCCAAGTTCTGCTTTTCAGATGTTTTATGTTGATCTTCTTTCTTTTGTAGACTTAGGGAGTCCAGCCAGCAAGGACCTGGCAGGGCGAGATGTTTGGGCCTCAGCTCTCTTCCCACAGTTCATCTGCAAGGGTGAATCCATTGCTAGAGGTATTGATTCCTTTGCCAAGAGGAGAGGATGGGAGTATGAGAGTTCAGAAAGGAAATCTTTGATTGTCTTCACTGCAGGAAACATTTTCCCCAAGCGAAATGGGACCTGGATGTGGCAAGGTTCTTGCAAATGTCTCAGAAGACCTCACAAGAAAATTGAAGCCTTGTGTCAGCTATGACCTCCTCTGCAGGTCCAAAATGAACAGACGGGTTTGCTGCAATTGAGTTTTTGTCCTCTCCACTGCTGCATCTGAAATGATGTTGAATAACCTGGAAAACTCAGCAAATCCTGAGAAGCAATCAATCATTTTCGGATAAGTCACATTCTCCAGCTAAAAGAGAGCCGTCCTGACTTTCCACCACACACTGCCCAGTTCAGCAGATGATAATAACCACTCCACTGGACTGGTTCTCACACAAGCACAAATATCACATTTCTCAGCTCTCTGTCATAGCTGTTTGTTCAGGCAGGTCACCAAAAGCTGGATTAGCTTTCTCGCCGTGTTCTCTAACGCCCTTGTATTTCTAATCCTGCCAGTTCAGGCCATCCCCTGGTCTCCTGTGGCTTTGATGAAGGGATGAAGTTTCCAGCTCTCCTGGAGTGACTCACTAGTTTAGTTTCCTCTTTAGAAGTTAGACCTGGGCAGTATTCAGGCTGTTCTGGGTGGCTTGGAAATGATTTTGACAGAGTCTGGAATAAAGGCAAGAGGGTTTCAGCTCCTGTTTTTCCAGACTCTCACCTCCCCACACTCTGCCTCTGATGGCACTCTGGTATATGGCGATCTAAGACGTATCACAGCTGCAGAAGCCTTCCAAGCTGATGGCACCACTCCACTTGTGCAGAAAGCATTAGAGGTCTTGCTGAGGAGAAGATGCCACACCTGTCTCTGGTTTCTCTTTAGGCCCTCAGGTATCCACAGCATTTTTAGCTGGCTTGTCCCAGTGACTCCAGTCAGACCCTGGCAGCAGGGCTGGTATCAGCAGGATACGGTTCAGCTACCCAGTGGGACAGTTAGGTGAGAGTCTTTTCAATTGCTGTGGGACCAGCACTGGCCTTAGAACGATTTTTTTAAAGGGGAAAAAAAGCAATGGAGGGGGACAAGGCAAATAATCCACCCACTCTCACTGCAGTTAGGATTTTCATCACTTCTGCTATTAAGGGAATTCAAGCTCTAAGTGGAGAAGCCATTTGCTCAGGTTCTGGGGAAATCTCCCTCTGTCCCTCATGTCTGCACAGGGAACTCACTCAACCTCCTCTGACATTTCCAGGGCTGCACACACAATTTTCCCTGGTAGTGCATCCAAAAACAATGCACAAACATGTATGATTTGTGACATGAAACACAAATCCTCTCAGATTTCCTCCCTGGATCTCCTGCAATGTTCAGATAAGTCATTCAGAAATACTTCTTGCTTTTGATTTCTCCCCTTGAAATCCCCAGTCACCCAACTGGAGCTGTGTATGGATATAAAGACTTGGAAGTAACAAGCAACCCATGAATAATCCATATATTTATCAGCATAAAAGACACTGCTATATCATGGCTAGGCAGCAGCAGAACAGGGAAATTTGGACATCTTCTTGTGGAGCTGGTGTGAGTATGAGAAAGGTGTCACCAACAGTAGAGCATGCAAGAGAACACAAGCTAATCCAAAGGCAGCCTGGCCAACTGCCCTTAAAACCATTATAGGAGACTCCAGTCTGCCAGTCTGAAGGCAAGGTCAGCACATAGGAGGGGGCACCAAGATCAAACCATCAGATAGCCAAAAAAGCACCCTGACTGCACACTCAGCCCTAGGGCAGAGAACAATTGCAGCAGCTGACTGCCTCGGCAAGCCCAGAGATCAAAGAACAAAGCATTATTAATTACTGCTATTATAACCATTAGCACAGTACCCAGTTGTCCTGGTCATGGACCAGTACCCCACTGTGTTAGCCAGTGTGCAAACAGAGAAGAGAAGAACAGGCCCTGCCAGAGGAACGAAGAGTTTAAATATTAAACGTGAGATAGTGACAAAGGGAACAGAGGGGACAAAGAAGCAACAGGGTCACAGGCAGAGAGAAGCTGCCAGGAATCCAGATCAGCAGCTGCTGGATACCACCTGGGCAGCCTCTGAAGTATCTGGCAACAAGCAGATCTGCTTAAAGGTCTCTAGGATGCTCTCTGGATCTTTTAACTCAATGAGATGGTTCACACAGGTGCCAGCTATCCATGGTGTGTCACTTGAAACACAGCAGCTGGAGGCATGGTCAGGTTATTCAAAGTAGTGAGGGGAGAACTGATCTCCACCGGGAAAAGGGTGGTTGAACTCTGGGCACTGCAGGGGCTCTGCAATGTCCTTGCCACGCTTTCCAGCACACGTTGCCTGTTCTAATGCGGCCTGGGAGGGCAGAGACCATGGGCAATGTCTCCCTGCTGACCAGGGGAAATGCACCCTGTTCTCAGTGTAGTTTCCATGGATCCCACCTTCCAAAGGCCACATCACGCCTGGCACTTCTTCCTCTCAAAGGAGCTGAATACGCAGCTCATCCTCAATCGGCTCCAGGACTGGTCTGAGGCACAGCTGGAGATGACAGCTGTTTCTGTCCCTGCTTATGGAAAAGGACATCAGATACCTCTCACCCACACTGAACTCTGCAGGGATCAGATGGGTGATATACCTCTGCACCAGAACAACTGTCCCTGTGTCACTTCTCTGTCTTCCACTAAGGACACCATCCATTCTAGTTTTAAAATAACAACAGAGAGTCCACGTTCTTCCAAATTTTTCTAGTAAATGCTTTGATCTTCCTCCAGTATAGCCCCATGAAGAGGTTACAATGTTCCCGACATCAATGAATGTCATTGCCCTGTCTCTAATCTCACACCTCCCTTTCAGTGCCCCTGTTACCCCTGTGTCACCAGCGCAGAGGACAGTGCCTCACGCATGGTCTGCCTCACTCAGAGCCACATGGCCAGTCCATGAAAGCAGAAAGGACACGACTGTCCGCACTGGGTCTTCCAGCGCTGGGCAGATTCCTCCCACTCCCATGTGATTCCCTGATAACCACATCTGTGAAAACGCCCTGCTTCAGCCTTCCCTTTAATCTTTCTGCTAATTTCTCCACATTCTTATTTTGTAATGGTCACACTCATATTTGCTCTTTTTCCCAATGCTCTAACAACTTCCTCCATGATTTTTTTTTTTCCCTTTAACAAAAGACTCCAACCACTTCTTGGAAATCTCTTTATTTTCTATATCTCCAGGACAGATAGTTGGATAGAGCCTATTCCCCAGTATGTGAACATCACATAATCTTTAAAATATTTATAATGACAATATCCCATGAAGGAGGCAGATATTACTCTCTGCATTTTAAAGCTGGGAAGCGCAGGCACAGAGGGACCAACCATAGCCACGAGTCAGTGCTAAGCATTCATACTCCAAAAGTCAAGACCTAAAACAGTGAGATATTTTCAAATACTAACACTGCTGTTCATTTTCTAAGTCTGATTTCTGAAATTGTTAAGGGGTCAATTCTTCCATCTTTTATCTGCTGCCATAAGGAAGTGTCCGTGTAACGAATCCTGAAACACAGAGTCTCTGCTTGAGGAACAACTGCACAAAAAGAGACTGTCCTGTGCTTTCCAAAATGCCCACAAGGAGATATCCCAACAGCAAGCAAGAAGACAACTGCCTCAGCAGTTTCCTCCCCAAGGTGGCCCACAAGGAACCAGATTTGGTTAATAAGGGCAATGCTGATAATACCTCTGTTTATCAAATACTCATGTGCTTTCCCTAAATATGGTCTCCAGTTGGCACTGCTGGAAGCAGAAAACTAAGCTAGGTGGACCATTAATCTGACACAGTAGGACATTCCTTACACTGCTACATAGGTTTGGAAAACTGTAAAAACCCTTTCTATTTATTAAATCCATTCCTACTGGATTTGATTAACACAGGGAAATTCAAAACCAGATAAAAGGGCATGTCTTTTTTTTCAAATAGCAATCCAGGAAACCTCAGCTCTTTTTTTTTTAAAACCATTCTTTATTCCTTTACCTTTTGCTTTACACTGTACTGGAATAGTTTTCATTGTTTCCTTTAACTTCCTGATGTTGCCATTGATAACACTGTAGGACCTGCCTGTTGGCATATGCCATGCAATGGGTGCAGACCACAGGTCTGCAGCCCTTCTTTCTATGAAGAGTCCCAAATGAAGGGCCCCATAATCTCCTTCCTTCAGTCACAGGCTGCAGACTCTGTCCCTAAGAGATCAGTTGCCTGGCCTGGACACCAGAATGTCTCAGCAGAGGTATGCAACAAAGACATATCAGTGTATCTGTGTTAGTGTATGGGATAAAAATGAGAAGCTGGATGCCTAGCTAAGGAAGCATTTAGAGTTCACATGGTCTGGTCATATGAGTAAAAATTACTATCCATGTCCGGGAACAAGACTATTAAAAGAAGGAATGAGGCACTTTCTGAGGCTGCAAGCATCTCCACTAGCCAGCTGCTCAAAGATGAAATGAACTGCTCACCTCATGCATTTCATGGTCAAAGAAACAGAACGGCACCCCAAGGGACATTTCATCCTCTGGCATTTCATCTCACCTACTCAGAAATACACTTTACAAACACACAAACTGCCGTCTTAGCACAGACTGTGGAAGATGCCTGGGTGAGTAATTTACACAAGGTCCTAAGGTTTAGAAAGCTAACGTTAGGTGAGGTGTATGCCACCCTGAATCTCTAATTTTGATTTTTGTTTAATAAACTTCAGAATACCAAGGCAATTCTGATGCACAGGAGAAAATAACCTGGTGAGTGCAAATATGTACAAAGCTAAAGAGCATGCTGTGAGGCTTCTGGGCTTCTTAGCCTGGCATTAGATCTGTGAAACTGGGAAGCAGCGAGTGAAGTATAAAAAGAAGGTGGCATGATTGATACCAAACAGTGTGACAATATGGAATACCTTGGAATATCTATTTGGATGATACAGTAACTGGCACTGATATATTCAGGTTTCTGTAAGGCAGCTGTCATCTCTGGCATTTGATAAAAAATAGCACTACAAAAATCAATGTTGCCTTTATTAAACAAATTCAATTCCCACTCAACTGATACATCATAAAAAAGTAATTGCAAAAGGGGAATCATTGTTATATGTGAGTTATTCTACTGAGCACCTAAGAAATCTGGTTTGGGCGTAAAACTACTCAATATCTCTATCAATTAACTAAAAGAAAAATAGAGAATCCCTTTGTGTGACAGAAGAATTGGCAGAGAAATAAATAACGATGGGACATGGTAGTTATAAAGATCCATATGGAGAGATTCATAAGGTGGGCTTATCCGAACAACACGTGTCTGACTACAGTCAAATGCAAAGTCATATATCTAGCACAAGAGCTTCCAAAATGGGAGTGTCTCCAGGACTGCAGGGACCTGGAAATATATTGAGATAATGATACCAAATACGTTCATCTGAAGAAAGGATGCTGGTCAGCTGGAAAGGGTTCTGCAGCAAGATACAGGAATAACATGAGAACCGTGAAACACATCCCTCCATGACACATTGGGATGCTTAATCTGTTTATTTAAGGCAGTTTGTTTACAGTCTCTAAGTGGATATATAGGAAAAAGTTCTTACAATACTTGGCTGTATAATTTTTAAGCATATCAGTATTTGGTGGTTTGAATCAGGGACAAGGCAGATTTAGATAAACATCAAAAAAAGTTTAACGGTGATGTTAATTATGTTGTCTAGGATGCAGAATTTCTGCTGGTTTTGTTCTTTAACTCAAGAGAGAGTTTAAAAATATGTTCCCACTCAGCCTTGGAGCTCCCCTTATATGAGCGATCCAGAAATACCTGGTGAGGATCTATGGTTTGTGCTACACCCAGCACAGATTGACTGCTACCATCTTCATGTTCTTCACCTGTGGGACACTGAGAGTTACAGGACATGGGGAAAGAGGGGGAGCTGGGTATCCTCACATCTCCCGTTCACTACCATCTACTCTAGCACCTGTGCTAAAACCAGGCCTTGCGTGCCCATGGCTGTGCACAATTTGGCTGGGAAAGGAGGTGGGAGAACTGCAAAGCCTCTGACGTGTGGCTTGTCCACAACCAGGACTTGCGCCCTTATTCACTGGGAGGATGACACAGTGAGAGCTGAAGCCATGGAGTCACGGGGAGGCTACTTAGGAAGGAAGATAATAAAATTGCTATATGGAAACACATCAAACATCTGAAAGTAACTCTGGAGGAAGGGATTTAAGGGTGTTGGCAGTTCTTTACTTGTGTCCTGGGGAGAATATTTGCATATACTCGTGTAACTCTCTTTCCTCTCTGAATACCTGATGAGTGTGTGACATCAAGGGTGTGTATGTGTGTACATGCAGGGATTTCTTCTGCTCCCTTCATGTTTTATAGAACCTGACTATGACAGCTGTGACTGCTGATGTGAAACGACCCCGAGTCAGACACCACACAGCCCTTCGAAATGAATTCATCTCTGCATCCTTCTGATTCTGGGATTTGATATGGGCTGGGTTTTTTCGTTGTTATTGCTGTTGCTGTCGCAAGCTCCAGTGCACATCCTTCAGTTTAGTCTCCTCGCTCTGTGTGACACATGGCACTCAAAATGATGTGTGTGACTACAGGTTTTACTGATGAGAATCTGGGGGACGCATCAAGGCAAGAATCAGGTTTTCATCCCTAAGACTGGGTACGGCAGAAAACTCGATAGCTGCTGGTTCACGTGTACTTAATCCCTTTACCCCTGAAAACTTTCTTGACTCATCTTCCCTTCAGCTGCCCAAACTCCTGTTTTATGCATGTGCTATACACAAAGATAAGATTAAAAAACTAGTGCCATAGACAAAAATACATTCCCTCTTCCAGATATATTTGCCTAGCAAAATCGGTTCACATATACAATTTATTAACTATTTTCTTGGGCTAGAGACAGAGAGTTGGAATGGCAAAGCTTGAGGCAGAAATCTCACCATAGCAGCTGCACAGCAGGTAGCTCAGGATTTTGGAAGCCTGGCCCAGATGCATACAAAAGTATGAGTTACCCTCTGGCCAAACCAGGAGAGGGGCTGTATCATTTTGGGAGACAAATCAACAACCTCAGCTTAACCTGTTCATGTACCCCTACTCTGAGGTTATAAGAAAAGTTACATAGGGCTATTGAAAAAAAAACAGTTTGCTGTTTAATAAAAACATCAAACTGAAAAGTCTCACTTCAGTCAAACAGTTAAGCAAATAGAAAGTAAAGACATGTAGGACTGGAAAGACTCTCAGAGATTGCTCTTGTTCTAAGGCAGGATATCTTTAACAAGTGCTCCCAGGGCTCTGCCTAATCTACGGTGACACAAAGAAAGGGATGCCGCTTTACTTTACAGAATCAGGTTTTGGCCATTTCTTCACTAACCAGAGCCTTACAAATTCTGATCTTTCTCTAAGTCCAGCACAGACCTGTAAGGAGGCTCTTTTTTAAATGCCAGCCACCCATTCGACAGCAAACTACCTACTGAGAACTCTTCCTTAAAAATGTATCTCCGCAAATTGTGCCCCTATTTCATGATTTAATTTACATCGTATTTCTGCCATATGCTTGGACGAAGGTCAGATGAGACATCGTTGAAATCCTTACTGAAATCCAGACATAAATACCTATTATTTTGCCATTCACTGTTAGGCAGTTACACTGTCAAAAAGGGATTTAGATTGCTTTGACATTATTTGTTCTTAACAAATGAACCCAGGCTGTCCTAGATTACCTTGATATCCTCTAGGTGCTTATGAATTGATTATTTGATAATTTATTCTGGTGTTCTTTCAGATATTAAAGCTTGCTGACTTGCTTACAATGTCAAAGTCTGCTTTTGCCCCTTTTAAAGCTGGGTGCTTCCCTGCCCTCTATTAATTCTCTTTAACCTCTCCATACACGTATTAATGCTGAGCAAGTGATTAAGTACTCTGTCCAACAGTGATGCTGCGATCAAGCAGTATCTCCTGCTCCACTGTGAGGCACCGCTTGTTAATACATTCCCGACTCAGAGCCCTGTTGTGTACTGCTGAACCCATGAGTTGCCATGCCTTCGGAAACATCTTTTGCTCATTTATTTCAGAACAGTTATGGTTTAGTTTCCAGTTTCTCTCTAAATGTAGCACAATATGGTTTTGTAAAACTAGATCTTGCTAAAACTAAAATTCACCAAAGCGTTTTGCAATTGAATCCTTGCTGAGGAATGGAGATGCCCCATGATTTTGCAAGTGGACTGCTCTCCATATGAAAGAGGGAAAGAAGTTTTAGTTGGTTTATAATACAATACATCAAAAATAAAAACAGATGGTCCTATCACAGGTGAAATAAAAACTGCTAATACTTTATGCAAAGAAAATCTGGAAAAGCATTTTGTCTCTTGGTAAGGCTAAAGTGCTGCAAACAGCACTGTCAGGCTTGCACTGTGTCAGAAGGCTGGACAAGGGAACGTAGCAGCTACTGAGCTACCATTAATTTAATGAACGGCACTGTAAAATGCTGGTGGATATGTGTGTTTATTTAGACTTTTATGCTTTAATTTTAATCGATAGTGTGTTCCAGTATCACAAACCAATTAATGATTAACTACCCTTTTAAAAACCTTTATGACACTGACACTGAAGCAATGCCACAACACTTCCAAGAATTACAATCCTATTACAGTCCTATTAAGTCTCTTGGACTAAAGGTTTGTGAGCCTTCAAAAGGATGCCAGAACCCTTACACTGACATTAATATCATCTCGCCATGGCCCTGAGATCTCCCTGGTATCCGTAGATACTGGGGTTGTTTCATATTGGTACATTGAGAGCTGTGGTATGACCTTGGAAAGAGTATATCACTACAGTGCGCTGGAGAAAAGTCACTTTAAAGCTGCAGGATGGAAACATGAGAAAGGCTAAAAATTACATGACATAAAAGTCTTGTGATTTGGGGTGCGATGCCACATGGATCCCTGCTGCCATCAAGTCAAATGCTCTTGCGAATGACATTAGAAAACAGCTGGGAACCCTGTGGCACAGGACTTCATTTTGTTTATACACCGGACTGAAAGTCTGCACAGAGCTACGCTGGCCTAAGCTGTGTAAGGGGGGACATCACCTATATAAGCACTTTTGTTTGTACTGCGTGGAATTCCTTTCTCTGCGTGCTCATAAACTCTCCTTTCAGAGTATCTGTGAGCAGAGCAATGCATGGCATCCCACTGGGCTGATTTTCTTTCCCACGTCTCAGGAAAGGTAAAATCTCTTTTTTTTCATTATAACTGATGCAATTGTCGTTTTCAAGCTGTTTCTTTCCTCCCTCTCTCTCTCTCTCACTGCTTTAGCTCTTTTCACTCATGCTTTCTTTTAATCTCTTTTTTCTTTCACCTTCTTGTTTTTTCTTTGCTGTTTTCAGATCTGTCTTCAGTAAAGCCAGAGAAAGGAGATTTATATCTTCAAGCAGAGTGATGTGTAAAGCCATGACCCTGCTGTAGAGAATGCCTTGTCTTTCATTATCCCAGGGTTCAGAGGAGCAGTGCTATCAACATGCAAAGAAAGAGGCTTTTCTAAGATATTCTCGGACAGTTTCACAGAAGGCCTTGAAAATAAATGTCAAGACCTAGAATAGATGTAAAAAGTATTGGGGGGTAGGCTGAAGCCTTCTGGGGCTCTTCACATGACTTCTTTGAATGCAGAGGAAGAAGCTATCCATGACCATTTCATGCGAACATTCTTACAGACAGAAAGGATCCATTTCACAGGCTCTCTAGACATCACTGGTGTCTGAGGTAAGAGTCTTGCTGAGGCCACTGCAGCAATCACTGCAGGCAGACCCAGGAGAATGAATACAGAAATACCCTTCCTCTCTGTGGGTTTGAAGGAGGTCGTTTGTCTGTGCTGCCAGCACCCTCCACACCACGACCAAGCCTGAACCTCTGCTGAGGACTGTCCCAAGATTTTGGTGATGGATAGGTGCACAGGCAGCAACTCTTTATGGGCTGCTCTACTATCTTGTTTGAATATGGGAGGTTTGACACCAAGGAATAGTTTGGAAGGTCTGATTGCTCCAGAGATGGTATTGGTAGGACTGGCTGAACAGTATGGCCCAGAGCGGAGCAGAGCCAGACCTCTTCTTCAAAGGCTGCATTAACATGTCCTGTCAGCTGCAGCCTAAACCGCTCCCAGGCATCCTTGCCCAGCTGGCCCAGCCATAGCCGTAGTGGTGACTGATGCTTTACAACACATCTAAGGGATCTTATGATACCAAAATGCCCTAAATTAGAGAATGGGGCATGTTGTGTAGCATCTTTAGTTCATGGTCTACTTTCTTCATAGTTTTGTTGATGGTAAGCCTCTGAAACCACCACCAAAGTTCCTTGTACGATAAAGAACAAGTCACTCTAAGGGCAAAAAAACCCACTCCTGGTTAACAAAAAAGCACAATTCACATGATGTAACTGCAGAATTTTTGAAGGACAGCATGTCTGTAGCTGCATGGAGTGGAAGGGATGAGCCTCACCATCCACAGCTTTCACCACCCATGCAGGCACTGTCAGAGCACTCTAATGCCTTACTACAAGCCAAATGCAGCTTCCAAATCTACGTATGCAAGTAATTAGAAACTTTGTGTGTGCAGTGCTTTTTCCCTCTCTGTTTTCTACAATGCCTAAAACACTGTATAAATTAAAGTTAGAAAAATTGTATCTGATCACATTTTATCCATCTCTTTAACATCAGCACAGAGTGGCTTCTCCCAGTGAAGTCCCCAAGCACCTTTTCACTAGCGCTTTCTGTGTCCCTCAGGTTTTTCTTACATTTGGTCTGATGCAGATTGCCCACATCCACCTCGAGCAGTTTAGAATTTACTTATATCTATATTGGCATGTGTAGGATTTCTTATCAGCTTTCTCAAAACACTTTGCTGATAAGTTTACTCATGTCTGCATTTGGCTACACTTACATTTGTCTACATAAACAGCTTTCACCTGCAGAGAGACTATTTCTGTGCTGATTTGGCCAGAAGTGGATTTAAATGTGCTACTGACCTTGTGCAATACTTAAATCACCTTTTGGGAAATGGCCACAGGTGCCTATTCTCTCCTGCAAAAGGAAGTTGAGTTGAAAATTCTCTTTTTGAGGATATAAGACAATCCCTCCTTCCTGATATGAATATGTCCTAAAATTCAGTTGGGTTTCTTGTTTGTGATGACCACCTCCTGTCACGCTGGCCAAAATCAATTCACTGCCTGCCGGCTCTCCCCTGTCTATCCCTGGACATTGCTTGTCTCTTCTCTTATACTTAGACTGCGAACACTATGGGACAGAGTCCCTTTTTCAGCATTATGGAACACAGTGGTCTTGATCCGTGGTTAGGACTCTGAGGTGCTACTGGAAAAAAATGACCACAAAACTCAAGTGCTCTGAAACCACATTTGGCAATTTGTAATTCTGAGCTTGGCACCACAACAAACACTTGATAAAGAGGAGCAGGGAGACTGGGCTCTGAAATTATTAGTTTTATTATTAAATGTTAGTATGATTAGTTATTCCTTTGGAATCAATGATGTGTCTATCATCAGAGAGAAGATAGGTCACATACGCTAAGGCTCTAACAATCTAGATGTGAGTGGAGAGATATAAAAGCCTGAGTACATCTAGTTTATCGAGCATCAAATGTAGAGCAGGAAACAAGAGTAACTGCAGCACCTGAGGGAGGTGAGTACCTGAAGCAGATAAAAGGCAGGAGAATAAAAAGATTAAAATTCTTTAATAGGTTAAATTGGGCAAAGAAAAATGCAGGATGCACACGAAGGAGTGTTCCCTCACTGTTCAATGTCTGAGGCTGCAGAATACTCTCAGACTTGATGGACTTAAAGACAAGTACCATTAAATGCAGTTCTGGGCCTCAGAACTGGAAAGTGCTCACTCTACGTGCCTGCTGATGTATTTACTGTACAAAGGGAATGACCCAGCAGTGGCCCTGCAAGGAATGCAATGCATAGATTTTAAGCATGTTCCTACCTCCTAACGTCTCTGGCTCTCTGACCTAAAGCAAACGTGACAAAACGTGCAAGGACGAAGAGAAAGAAAACTTTGTACAGAACCATTGCCAGGACCGTTCGCCTTTTGAAACATCGCCATGAGCAGGTGACAGGAGGAGCTCCCTGGGAGTGGAGTAGCTTTAGCCCTGCAAAAGGAGCCCGGCGCTGCTTTGTGCAGCTCCTGTGGGTCACAGGCGCGTCGGCAGAGCCAGGAGCTGGGCTGCCGATGGCCAGCA
Source organism: Mesitornis unicolor (assembly GCF_000695765.1). Classification (NCBI taxonomy): domain Eukaryota; kingdom Metazoa; phylum Chordata; class Aves; order Mesitornithiformes; family Mesitornithidae; genus Mesitornis; species Mesitornis unicolor. The sequence continues at coordinate 58,324 of NW_010195988.1, forward strand.
GGCTGTGTTCGCGCTCCGAGCTGGCCCCAGCTGCTGTTCCTTGCTCCTTTGACGTGTATGTGTGTGTGTTACATGACTATAGAAGGAGCAATCAGTCAGCTCCCAGGAATCTTAGCAACAGCCGCGTCCCCAGAAAAGGCTTGTAGCAGCTGGAGCGGTGATGACTCAGCAGCATGGGCTTTCTGGCCTCTTGCTGATCCCTGGCAAGGACTGCAGTCCAAGTTCTGGCTCCCTTGTTTGGGTCACTGCTTTCTTGCTGGCACCAGCAGATGAATTCCTGGATCCTGCTGGCCTTGGCGTTAGAAAGCAACCAAAAATGAGCCGATAGCTGCAGCCAAAAGAAGTTTTTGTTCTCTTTTTTACTTTAACGAAAAATTTAAAAAAAAACACCAAAACTGAACAAAACCCGCAGAATCCTGTTAGTACTTTATAACAGAGGAGGCAAATGACAGAGTTCATCCGTGGCAGATGCATAGGGGAAGACGGTTGCAAGCCAGGAGACCCATTCCCTTGGGGAATGAAGCAGATCGGTGGGGTTGGGGCTGGGCTGGAGACTACACAAAACATCACTAGAAGGTTTGTTTATTTTATGTAACAAGGGTTTGGGAATGTGATGTTGAGTAACTCTGTCGACATTTCACCTAGTTGAAGTCACTAGTGCAATGAATCTGTTTGGCCTCGAGTTGTTTTCGCCTCCGAGGATAATATGTTTATATCACCGAGTCTCCCCACCCTGCTGCGGTAATTCCACAGGCGAGGAAGAGACTGGGATTAAGGAGCCACGGGTCAAGACCGCAGCGTGTCTGTGTGCTGGGGAGGCGAGGGGACAGCCAGGGGGCTCCACG
>NW_010195989.1:0-34652 GCF_000695765.1 Mesitornis unicolor
CCGCGGGGGCACCTGAGAGCTGGAGCGATTTAGCGAGGAACAAGCAACATGCGGCCTCTGTGAAGGGCTTGGGCAGGGGCCGTTGGAGAAGGGCTGCGGCATAGTAGGAGTCCGTGGTAGTTAATAGCCACCAGACGAGGTGACGGTGCCTGGCACCGTGCTTGTGTGGGGGCTGTGGGGCGACAGGGCCCGAGTGTGGAGGTAACAGCAGCCCCTGCGTTGGGGGCAAGATCTGCTCCACCAGCTGGTATTGGTGTCCTGCTTGTGCTTGTTGGAGCAAATGAGGTCAAGGTCTTGTACACTCAGTGATTTTCTAATGCTGGTTTTGCCCACACCCGCCACAAAGTACAAGTCTTGTGCGCTGCTGCCTAGGCCTTATTTATGGAAACAAAGTTCTCATTTTTGTAGAGGTATATAAAACCTTCCCGATAATGACCTGAGTCAAGTAGACATCTGCAAACAGCTCGTAAGGACAGCACAGAGAAGTGTGGGCGACCTGATTCCTATTCCAGCAGCGTTAACTTTGAAATCTAGCAGAATGTCACCGCCAATGCCTTTAACTACTCTGGTACTGATGTGCAGCCTGTGCTGAACTCCACCGCCCTGCCCCATTGCAAGCAATACAGGAACTAGCTACTTTCAAGGTAGCCTGAGTATTGGTGCAAGCTGCACACACACTTTATCCTGCTAAAATAATTATCCCACAATCCCAAATCATCATTCCAGGTATAAAAGACCCATCTGCCCATACTGACAATGCCAAAACATCCCACCTTCTGTTAATGGTGCTTTATAACAAAGGAGCCTTTTCAATACCAGACTGCCTAGCATGCTGTGAATTCAAACTGTTGGATAGGACAAAATAAATACATACCAAATTCCATGTGGCAGGGGAGGCAGCAGCGCATTCATCATCAAACATCGGTCAGTACAATCCCCCACTCCTTATTTCAGCTGAGACTGCTGCAAAATGTCTGGTCTGCAGTGTCCTGGGGCTCAGCAATTCGCAGAGAGTACAAATAAGGTGATTTTGGAGGCAAGGCCAGTGGTGTTAATTTCTCTCGTAGCAGACACACTTTTACAGTTGTGAAGGACAAAAACATGACAGGAATTGTGGGGAGAGAAATGATGTATTTCATTAGACCAGTTGGTATGGCTGGAAAATGTTTCAGGCGTAATGTGCTTTTCTCAAACCTCTTGAACTGCACTTGATTTTTTTTTTCCCAGCTGCATCAGTTGGTTTAATAGAAGATGCTGCTTTTCCTCATAGTCCTTCCCTTGTAAACAGCACCTGGGTGCTGGTGGGAGTCACGTTCCCTCTAGACAGAGGAAGCTGATGCCTGGGTGTTTGCTCTGGACTGCCCAAGTGCCCATTGCAGGGTGATGGAGAGCTCTGGGTACATGCTGAGTGCCAGCTCTCACCCTTCCACCTTGTCATGGGCTATCGCGCACCTTTCCAGCCAGGTAGAGTCCTTGCAACCCTAAGTGAGTTTTACTTCCTTGCCTCACCCACCTCCCTGCTCTGCCTGCCTGTGCAGGCAGCTGTGAGAGCTGCAGCAGTGCATGGTGTTTGATCGAGCACACACGGGGCACGAGAGCAGAGGGATGCGGGCCTGCAGCTCCTGCCATGGAAACAGCGGAGACCATGACTCTGCAGAGCAGCTGGCATCAAGGCACAGAAAGCTGCTATTGATGTGCTGGAAATGACCAACCTTGTCCCCTCTAGCTTAGCCGTGCTTTGCTACTACTGCTCGAAGTGGAGCTAGCACTTACCCATTGCAAGCTTCCTACCCTGCATCCCTTCCCATCCATCCCATTCCAGTGCCTGGCCCAGCACTTCTCTTGTAAATGGCATCAGTAGGGCAAATAGCCTGGGTGTGAGGTGCTGGGTTGGTTCTAGAAGTTCCCGCGTCCTGTTACACATACCTGTGGCTTCAGCATCACACATTTGTCTTGAATTTCAACGAAATTACCTCTCCTACCACTAACATTTCAGGTATGACAGTGCCTCTGGCAGGATAAGAGCCAGATACAGATCTTTCCCCCACTCTCCCCCGCCTCTGCCACTTGCCAGTATTGTTCAAGATGTCTCCTCTAAACACAGAAATTAGAGATGGAAAAAAACCAGTCCTCGATCCCATCTTGTCCATTCATTCAGCACTTAGAAGATTGCTTTGTCCTGCACAAGTTTGAAATATCCCAATCAATAAAATGTTCTTTGCTTCTCCTGAGGGACTGTTCTCCAGCCTTATACATGTATGGCACGTCTGCATGGGAGAATTGACCAGAATAGTGCTCTCAACTGTGCCAGTATAACTCCTGGGTGTTGACAGTGTGTTCCAAAATAAAAGTGAGTTATTCTCAAATAATCAGGCAGCTCAGTGATAGTTGTGCTGGTCAGTCTCCCTAGGCAGGGCTTGTCCTACAGCATAACAATGGTTCTGACAAGTGCTTTGCATAAAGGCTTGCCTAGGTGCAAAAACTGACTGGCAGAGTTACTCTGCCATAGCCATGCCTGCCTGCCTGCCTGCCTCTCAGGGATGCTCTGCTTTGGAGGAAAGGTGATTTAAAGTTGTAGTTGATTTAGAAATTTCAGAGTAAAGGTGATAATTAACAGGTTATAATGCTAATTGGAGCTGTTGTGACAATGCAGCCTGGTCTCCTGCACAGCATCAGCCTTGGGCTTCCCTGAATTAATTCCTGCTTGAATTAAAGCTGATCTTTTAGAAAAAAAAACAACCAAAACAACTCAATCTCAATTAAAAATACTTTCAGGGATATTGAGTTCAGTAGGACACTAGCAATATTATTCCGATGCCTGATTATTTCCCACTAAATAACGTGCACTCTTTTTTATACTTGGAGTTGCCTGGTTCAAGATTTCAACCTCTGGATCTTGTTACGGCTTTGCTGACTTTTTCACAAGCAAGCACTTACAGGCAGATGAAGTTACCTTTTAACCTAATTTTTTGAGAAGATAAATACATTTAACTTCCTTACAGCACATGTTTATTGTGCTATGGCAGCAGCAATTCACTTCCTCATGCGGATGAGACCTAGATATTTTCCTGCTGCCTGGTTGTATATTAACATGATAGCACACACCGTGAAAAGCCAGCACAGGATTATTTCTGGCTTAAGAGTATGCTGCTTCATGTTCCCTGACTGCTTTCAAAACAAACAATTATCGCTAGTGGAAGTCTGAGGCTGGAAAATAAGCAGCTTTGATGTGTTCCTTGTCTTGGTAAATCTGGCTGCCTCGGTAGCGTCCTTGTTCCCATGTCCTGTGAGGTCCCTGCACTGCTGACACTGGCTGACACTCCTGCCTGCCTGCCAGCCTGCACACACACACACATGTGCACTCCTGCATCTTATTTAATCCTTTCTTGTGTGAACAGAAAACCTTTTAAAAATATGACAGGTAGTGCTCCTCTGAGGGGAAAGCTCTCTCCTTCTCCCTTAAATTATGTGACCTACTTAAAAGAAAGCAAATCAGCTGATAACCAGCAGCCTGGCTGATAAAATAGCAATAGGCCTTGGGGTACACCAGTGGTGAGACAGCATAAATTGCATTTTCTGGCCACACAGGAGGCCTGGACATACTGACCAGTGTGTTAGTGTAGGAATAGGCCCATTGTAAGTCGTCTAGAATAGCAAACGAAGCAGCAGAAAACACCACCAGTTTTGAGTATTTCTGGGTCTTCAGGAAGACCCATTTGTAGTTAAATATAGGCCTCATTCCATTACCTGGAATGTGAAATGGGAAGAAACCAACTGAGCCATGAGGTCATTCTATTAAGGATTTATTGTTCCTTGTGTATACGGGAATCTGATTTCCAGTTAATACAAGCATCCCTGATGCAGATATTTAGAAAATGTGGGGGTAAGGAGTCAAGGTATCAATCTAGCCTTACATATGTGTTAACATATGTATAAAGAAACATATATGTAAGTATATATATATCTGTACACATGCATGTGTGTGTGTGTGTGTGTATGCTCAGCCTATATCTAGTCAGTGTAACTCCACAATGCCATCCAAGCAGGGACCAACAACCCAGGAGAGTTCACCTGTGGCAGGAGTATTGCTTTACTGGACCTACTGGTGATTCCTCTTGTTTGCTGTGTACCTCAGTAAAATTAGCTTGAGCCTTCAACGTTTCAAGTTCAAACTGCAGATATTGCCTAGTCACCATTATTTCATATTTGCTGATAATTATTACAGGATAAGGAGGCCAATGCAAAATCCAAGCCAGATTTATCAGGTCAGAGCAGCTGAATCAGGTCTCCCTCTGCTAGGCTGTAAACATGAATCAGGCTGAGGGAATAGAAAATCTCTTAGTATGATTCCCAAACAACACCCATTTCTAGTACCAGCATTGCCCATTACAACAGAGTGTCTTTCCAGACTCTCCCTAGTTCGTAGGAGAAATGGCCATGGTAGGGTAGTGCTGCCATAGCTCTCTGTTGTGCGGGATAATAGATGTCTCTGCAGTTGCATCGTAGAATAACATGGAGCACCTGGAAAGTCCAGTGCAGAGGTAAACTGGTGTCACTGCAGCATGGAAATAGGTTCGGTCCAGGTGAATTTATTAGCTGTGATTCTGTGCCAGCCTTGTTGGCCCAGGCAGCTTCTGCACAGATGTTTTGGTGCCTGCCCCATGTTCCATCCTCCAGCAGCTTGGTGGCACCAGCCTGGGTACACCAGGACATGGAGGACTCATGCAGTTTGCTGGAGCTCAGTCCAGAAGGGGCTAACTCCCAGCTGGATGCAAACCAGCTCTGTAACTGGATCAAAACCAGCACAACCTGGACTCTTCAGCCTCTGCATGGCTGGTGCCAGGGCTCTGGAGCAGTCATGCTGACACGGCTCTTTATGGAGGCAATGAGGTCCAACAGGACCTCCGCGTGGGCTCTGTGCTGTGCCAAAGCAGCCCTGGGCTTGGCAGACCTGAGCTGTTTCTGGAAGCAGTGCAAGCGTCCCATCTTCCAATAAATTCAGCCACATTTCAGACTGTCTCTGCATCTGGGGCATGCTTAATATCCAACCTGGATAATCTGACTGCACAGAAGTGGAAGAATAGTGCATATGAAAGTTAATGAAGGTTTCTCCTGACTGTCTTGTCCTGGCTTCTTCAGGACTCCTACCTTGACTAGGGCAATGGCAGGGAGCTGCTTTGACCATGGGCAGAGGCTGGAATTGAAGACAGCAGCAAGTTCCTTTCATCCCCAAGTTACAGCATCACCATTTGATAAATCTCTGGGCCTGGATCCTTTCTCTGCCCTCCTCCCCTGGCGTGAAAGTAAAGCTCTGCCTGACACAGTCACACCTGAGACCCGACTGAACATCTGGACCAGAGGTGCTGGAGGCATGGTCTGGATTACAACGTGTGGCTGTGGCAGAAGTGACACTAGAGGGCAGGGCTGGCACACGGTTGGAGCCTTCCCAGCCAGCGCTGGGGAAAGGCTGGGATTGGAGTAGAGAGGACTGGGGGAAACTGGGGTGCAGATGGACAGGACTGGGGCGAGACTGGGGCAGGACTGGGGCTGGGGTGGAGGGGAGCCTTGGCCTTGCTGTCCCACTTCGCCTGCCCGCTTGCAGCTGTAGGAGGCTGAAGCGGGTGCGCACCATGCAGCTCAGGCTGCAAGCTCTGCAACCACTTTCTGGGGTGTGTGGGGATGCTAAGGCATGGGGTGCATCTTCAGCTGCCCAGGCCAGGCTTCTTTGCTAAGCACTTGGCCTCTGGTACCATCCAAGAATGGTATGAAATCAGACCCCAGGGGTCCTGGCGTCAGCTTAGAAATCACAGCACTACACAAACCAGCATGGATTATATACACTGCCTGGTTCCTACGCATATCCTGTGCACCCCCCACTCTCCACCTCATCCCTGTGGGCTGCAGCAGCCTCTACTCACCACCCACACCAGGCAGAGGGAGCTGGCTGGGACTTGGCTGCCTGCACAGCAGAAATGACTCAAGAAAGCAGGGTGAAAACTGACAGCCCATAGCAGAGATGTGAGAGGCGAGCTAGGTGTGAGGAGACTACTGCTTTGTCCCCTGGCTCTCCAGAAAAGGGGATAACCTTGGTGAAAGGCATCCCTGTGCCCATCCCAGGTTGGCCCCTGGTTCAGAGAGATGGCTGGAGCTGGCTCTGCTTGCCATGACTCAGGAGCAGCCTGGCTGCAGTGATGCTGAACTCTCTACATAGGCCTGGAAATGGCCCCACTGCCCTGGCTAAGTCATGGGAGGGAGCAGCAGCCTGGCTCCCCAGGAGCAGGGTGGGCAGGCAGCAGGCTGTGATTTATGAGGCAAACCCTTGGAAATTCTCCGAACCCAGTACTTAAGTGCTTCTGAATGGCAGCATTAATTACTATTAAAAACACACATTTATATCTCTCTCACCTGCTTTAAATCCTGTGAAATTAGATTCTCTACCCATCCCTTCCAGCCTTGGTGGCAGCTCAGGGTGTTTTATAGGTCTATAAAGCCCTGCAGTACCTGCTGTCTACATGGGCTCTTATTTACGAGGCCTTTAACAGGCTTCTTGGCTGCACCATCTGAGCCCCCTGATAATTTTGTTTCTGTGTTCCTTGGAGGGAGCGATCCCCTCGGCCACTCTGCCAGCCATTCCTCCCTGCGGAGAGCTGGTGCAGAGATCCGGCTACCTGGGGTGGGAGCAAGGGCGTACTGGGGGTCCTGATCAAAGCCATTTCCACCATTTGGCCCAGCCTCTCTGGTTTTATGTAGAAAAGGGATTCTGTGAGACAAGCGACTCGTGACAGGGTTGCGAATGTCCTCATTTGCTTGTCCTTTACAGCAGAGTCATGCCAAGCATTGCCAAAAGTCACCCAGCACCTCCCAAGTCTGGGAGGTGAGCAGCCCTAAGACCCCAGATTTACTGACCACAGAGACAGTATACATGTAAAGTTATGTTTGTATAGATCCTGTGGAAAAAGCAAATATTATTTCCATGGTTTATCCTTTCTTTTGGGAGGGGGGAGGTGAACTATGTAGATGTATCTTAAAATAGCCAGCTTTTCCCTGACAGACTGCAGCCGTTTTGCAACTCATCCTATATTGAATGCCTTGGCAGTGCATTAAAAAAATTACTATGCCTTTGAACTGAGATGTGAACCCCATTTTATTGAGGGCTTGCTTGTCCCCATGTCACAGAGGACAGAGTGAGGTGGAGGCAGGACCTTGGTTCTCCAGGGCTCTCACATATAATTTCCCTGTCTCAGGCTCTGCCCCCCCAGCACTTCTGGGTCCTCAGACTGGCTCTAGACTGAGTGCTGCTCTGGGGAGTTGGCCAAATTTGTGTGCCTGTGTCAGCCTTGCGGGAAGGAATTGATAGATATCTCTGCCTCCTGACTCCCAGGCTGAGCATGTTAATTTATAGATTGGATCTGTCACTCCTGATAAACGATATCTTACTTCCCTAATGCCGCCTTCAAATTGAGTTTTTAAGGCTGGGTCAGGTGGAGAAGCCAAAGGGTGACTCTGCTTTCTCTTTGCTTTGGCTTCGTTCTCCATGGTTGGGCTGAAGTTGGCTTTTCAGTCAAGAGATGGATCTGGTGTGGTAGAGGTGTTCCCCTGCCTTGGTGGCCAAGTGGGCAGAGTGTTCACCCCAAACAGGGCTCTGAAACCCCCTCTGAGATCCCCCAGGTGCTTGGTTTTCTCTGATGTGGTTTTGGGGAGGGCCAGTGAGGGCATCTCTGTAGGATGCTCCATCACCACCCTCCCTCCCTCCCCGCTGTGCCCTGTGAGCACAGGAGGAGCCAGCTCCCCTGGGACATTGTTGCCACCGTAGTCAGACTCCTCCAGCACCCACTGCCCCCCTCATAGCATCATGACAGGCCATTTTGCCCTTTCTACCTCTCCATCCAAAATATGGGTTACTTATGGAGCAGCATCTGATTTTCCCTGCTAGAAGAGCCATTTCCTACAGCCTGGCAAGGCTCAGGGCGCATCTGGGCTGCACCGGTGGGCTGCAAAGGGTCCCCAGTGCTGTCTCGCCTGCCTCATGATGAAGGGTCCAAAGCCTCTCTAGGACCTGACCTGGTCTCTCTGAGGAGCAGGGCGTTATCAACCCTGCCCCTTGCGAGGATAATGGGAGGCAAGGAGGCTAACTTGGCTGGACACAGAGAGAGCAGAAGAGCTGCATTTCCCTCCTCCTCCCCGGTGATGTGACCAAAACAAAAAAAACCCATCCCTCCTCCCTAAGCACCCTGAGTGATGCCCAGGAAGAGGGGAGGATCCCTTGGGGCAGCTGGAGGCGCAAGTCCTCCCTGGCATGCTGTAGAGGGGTGCTCCAGCAGCCTGAGGCGGCAGGACCCAGGGGGTTGTGGTGCAGTGGGGCTCAGCTCTTCAAGGTTTGGGTGGTGTGAGGCGCCAGGCAGCAGAGCTGGGAGCTCCCTAATGGGGGTTGATGGTTTTGAGTTTCTTAAGCCAGCAGTGTTTGAGTGCTGGTCCTGGGGACCATAGTGGTGTGGAGAGGTAGGGATTGTGGAGCAGGGGCAGTCTCTCCAGCAGGGAAGAGGCATTTCCAGATGGTTGCAGTGGGATTGTGACAAGACATCTATTCCAAGGCTAGGGCAAAGCTCTCATCGGGCAATATGAAAGCAGCCATCCTCTTCATCCCTCTCCTTTCAGCTCTGTTCCCAGTCTCTTACAGCACTGCCAAGCTGCCTGCTCGGGCAGACAGTAGAAGTGGGCCTTAGACCTTGCTGAGGAGGGTGCCAGGGGCTGGGCTTGCCCAGGAGCACAAGTCAGCAACAGAAGGCTCCCAGTGTTGGCTCCTGCCTACACCTGAAGTCAACAGTGTGCCCGTTGTCACTCTCCAGGGAAATGTGGCATTTCCCTTTCTCTGTGTGTTCCAGGTGGCATCTGCTGAGCAATAATCCCTTCAGGGGATGTGCCTGAATGAGCACTAGCAAAGCTTTGGTGAGGATCCTTCTCCAGCTGCAGAGACAACGGTTTTCTGGAGTATAGCCAATGGCTTAGAGCTGTACATACGTGAGCTGCTTTGTTCCTCCTCCAGGGAGCTGACTAACAAAGTTAGGAGTTGGCCAAACATCCAGGATTAACTGTATCATTGCTCTAACCCTGTTGAGGTTACAGTGGTTAAAAGCACATGCGTGAGGCCTGCGTAGCTTGTCATTATCAAGCCCTGGCTATTTTCTTGCTCCTCAAGAACTGAGTTTGCTGAAGCCACCTCTTCATGCCCTTTATGCCTGAGTGTCACTGTAATAAGACAAAATAAATCAGCCCAGTGAATACCTTCCACAGGTGATCAAAGAAGCAGCCAGTAATGACTCACAGAGGTGAGAACCTCCCACTCAGGGCTAACTCTGAAACCTAATAAACCACCATCCAAACTACACCACAGCCCTTGCCTAATTTCTAGCAACTACAGCAGTCAAAATTCCCTGTACAACAATCACAGCTGTTTGAGATCGCAAATCCTGTAGCACGTTGGAAACTAAAAATGGTGGAGCTGGGAACAATAAACTGAATTGGAACTTCCAATTAAAGAAACACAGAGGAGATGGCTGTGATTTGATTCAGATTTAATTCAGTCCAAGCTTCTCCCTTTCAAGGTTTGTTTTTTTCCTCCAGCTGCTGCAGACTCTCCCATCCGCTGCAGTGCAAGCTGCAGAATAAACCTTGCTGCCAAATTTAGGTCAAGCTTGCCAGGGAATACACAGGGCCTTGGTTATTATTAAATGAATATGGTTAGCCTGAAGACCACATTGCAAATGCAAGAGTGGATGCTTTAAAGCCAGTCCCCAGCTCTGTGGCGCCTGAAGGACCTGTGAGCAATGGAGGGGGAACAGGAGCTGGCATAAAGAACAGGGAAACAAACGTGCTCATGAGCTGTGTCTCCCAAAACTAATAATTTGAGACACTCATCCCCTCTGTGGCCTAGGATCTTGGTGCCGAGGATGCATTACCCCAAGCAGAGAAGATAAATACCTGGTCAGAGGAGGCCAGGGAAGAGTGGAGGCTGGCGGCAAAGCCTTCTCCAGCCGCCTCCTCCCCTGTCATTCCAGCTGGCTGCACAGGAGCATTATCGCCATAATTATATTTGTACTTTTTAACCTCTGGCTCCTGTTGGCGCGATGCTGAATTCCCTCACACCCAGAATGTTAACAAGGGGATTGTAGGACCCACAGGAGTCCGGCACCCGCAAACCAGGGAGGAAATGGGGCAAGGAGCCCTGATCTCCCAAACTGCTTGGAGCAGAGGGAAAGCAGGCGAGGGCTGCATGCAGCCAGGGGCTACTTCTGGACATCCAGCCACGAGCCTGGGACTGCTGAGGAGGTGAAGTGTATGTGAGGCTGAGAAGCAGGCTCAGGCTGGGCATGGGGCCAGGAAGGTGGCTCACCACTCCTGCTGCAGCGGAACCAAAGTGATCATCTTGCTGTGGGTATCAACAGTGCAGAATACGAACAGTGAGAGGGCGGCTGGCAGTGCTGCAGTGCACGGAGCAAGTTGCGCCCTGTAAATCATCCCATGGGTTAAGGCAGAGAAGGGCCAGTTTATGCCTCACAGAGGAGCTGTTGGCTGTTGAAACATAACCTAGGAGCTGCAGCACTCCTCTGAGCAGCCTGTATTCTTATGGCAGAAGCACATCTTGGGGCATTGCATTCCTTCTGCCCTGTTCTCCGTGGGTCAGCACAAGGTCCATATAGGGTCATAGAGAATCAACTGTTCTTTTTTATTAAAGGTAAGAAAAACTCCCCCTCCTCAGCAGGAATCTCTTCCTCACTTCTGCTTATTCCTCACAGGGTATAAAGACACTTCCCGGCAGCTCACTGTACACAGACAACTTCTACCCTGAGCCACCACCCCAGTTCTCTCTGAGGCCCACAGTTGTCAGCTGGGGCAGACAGGCTGGAGAAAAGCAGGTACCAAAGGCTGGAGGGGAATCATCTCACAGGCACGGCCAGTCCTGCAACAACGTATCCTGCATTAACTGGTCCTGATGCAGGTGGCTGGTGGGAGGGACAGGAGCAAGGTCTGTCAGGGTGCATCTTGTCCCCAGCTCATCCCCTGCTCGTGCTTCCCAGTGCACCAGGAATGGCATCACCCCGATCCCACCAGCATCGCTAGCTGGGCCCCTCATTACACACCCTGAGCTGAGCTCTGCATTCCCCAGCACATAGGTCCCTAGCGCTCGTTTTGTGCTAACAGTGCTGCTGTGACTCTAATTGCCTGATAAATATAATTGAAGCCTGTGGCTTACCCTGGCATTACTACCTGGAGTTGTTGACAGGAGTTAACGGTAGCCAAAGCACATCTGTGGTGCCTCCTGCCCTTGCAGCAGTACATGGGACTCCTGGGTGGTCAATGCCATGCTCTGGGTCACTCCTGTTGCTGCTGCCTCTGATCCAGGGAAGTGCTCTGCCATGCAGCCCTGCTATATCCAGCCAGCTCATACAGTCCTTTAACCCGCATCTTTTTGATCGTGCAGAATCTTTCCCTCACTCATACACTTGAAGGAGGCCCTTTTCTTCTGCTTTATTACTTGTCCTTTTCAATTTACCTCTAGCCAGTTGCACTGTGTGAGGCCAAACTCTTCTGCACCACTCACCAACAGTACTGTGTTGTTGCAGACAATTAGACAAAGAACCCACTCAATGGGTTCTCTGGTTAAGTCCACCAGCAAATCAGGAGAGCGAGGCATATGCAGTGTTACTGCATCAGGCATCAGTGAGTGGAGGGATGTGATTGCAGAGCCTGTAGGTTTGGGAAAATGCTGGTTCTTGAGCATCCCAGGAGGCTGCCGGCAGGATTAGGATCATTACTCTGCAGCAAGATCATTTGAGTGTAGAGTTTGTTAGTCATCAAACTGACCAGCAGCCTTAAAATAAGGCATGAAAGTCCAGATCTCTGCAGAGAAGGGGCTGGGCTGGAGCTGGGGGAGCAGAGCGATCCCCTGATGTGGAGCCAGGGTGGTTGATCACCTCTCAGGGAGTACTCTCATTAAAAAGCAGTGACAGTCGCAGCACTAGGGCTTTGGCAGCTAGTGTTGTCCCTCCTTTTAATTGCAAGCTCTTTTGTTTGAAGCAAAGAATGCCCGCGGATGAAATTATATCAGCTAAAATTCAGTGCATCCCACACTGAAGATATCCAGGATGGATAGGCCATCTGGAATGAGTCTTTTCATCTGTTTTATTGAACAACTGTTCCAGATTTGGAGCCCCTATGGTTCTCCACAGTCTCAAAAATCTCCTCAAGCCAAGAGCTGTTCAGCATCAGGGCACTTTTGCTTCCCACCACCCCTCTGCCCCCAAATCCCAAAGTAAAGTCAGTGCTTACCACTGCTGAGTGAGCAGAGGCTTTGTTTTTAAGGTGGGACAGCCATAGTGGTGCCTGGAGTCCCTGGTAATGAGGTTGGGAAGGCAGTGGTTACTATGTAGGAGCAGAGAAAGAGACTGCAGCTCAGCACCCACTAATGAGCTTCATGACTCTAAAGCCAGCCCTGTTTGACACCCGTTGCTGCTCATGGCAGTATGTGGGGTGTGTCTCATCCCTGCCGGCCTCTGCTGCAGAGCAGGCAGCATCCCCAGAGACCCAGGAAAGGGAGCCCAAGGCTTGTGATCACACAGTGGAGAAAGCTGGGGCAACTCTGTCTTTGGGTAGAGCACACATGGCCCAAAGCAGGTTCAGCATCATGCAGGACGGAGCTGGTGCCTGACCATGCTGGCCCCATCCCATCCCATCCCATCCCATCCCATCCCATCCCATCCCATCCCATCCCCAGGCAGAGCAGACTGTCACTGCTGCTCCCACGGGCAGCTGGCCCTTCGCTGTCACATCAGCCGTGGCTGTGCTGCCACGTCCCCATTCTGAGCAGGTAGACATGCTCCATGCTCCCGGCTGCAGTATTGACCCAGAGCTCACAACCTACAGCCTCCTGTCCCTGGGAGGTGCAAAGCCAGCAACCCCTTGCAGCACGGATATAGTGGGGTTATACTCCCCTTGGTAGGGAAAACAATGCTGGAAGAGCCAGAGCAAGAGCACAGACATTTCTTTGGCCCTTGGCTTCCACCAGGCTACTTATTCTCTGCTCTCTTTGCTGGACTTGGGCATCTTATGGAGCAAAGACCCAGCTACCAAAAAAACCCCCAACACATGGGAGAGGAAAAAGCATGATGCAGCCCCTCAGCTGCAAAACTCTCCTCCACCCACTCTTTCTGCCATGCAGGGCTGGCCCCATCCCCTCCCTGGAAGACCCAGGCTCTTCGTTTAACTCCCAAAGCACCTGCAGCAGCTCAGGTCGCAGAAGTCCCCACCTCTACGGAAACCTCCTCTATTTTTTCTTATTTCAATTTTTTATAGAGGCCTTTGAAGATGCTTGTTGCCATGGAAACATGCTTTAAAGAGTGCCTTCTCCCTTCCCTTCATCTTGAGAGCTTCTGTTGCCATAACAGCCACATCCGACTCCTCCCTGCTGCCTGCCCCACTATGGGATTCAGCAGTTTTGCCTTTGGGGTCCTGAGCCCCCCATGGTCAGGGCCAGAGGAGATGCTTATACTCCCACAGGTGGCTGGTGTCCCTCTTCATGCCCATATGTGCTGGGTGTGGAAGAGCCAGCCCTCTAGAAGAGCATCTCTGGGTCATGCCACTGCCCTTGCCCCTGGCCCTCAAGCCCCACATGACACCGGGTGGTTTTCTGCACCATTTATCCTAAAGCCCTTGACCGAGCAATTCCCCTACAGCTCAGTGGGCAGCATCGTGGCTGAGCTTAAAGGAACATCTGCCATTAGGGTGGCTTTGATCTCTGCAGCACCCAGCGTTGGGCAGCTGGGGCTATTTTCTGGTCCCTGCAGAGGACAGGGTCCCTCATCTTGGTGGCAGCCTTCCCCGGGCAGTGGTGCGGGTAAGTGGGACACAATTGCTTCAGGGCACCCCAGCCCGTGACACCCAGCAGGGAGGACGGCACAGGTGGTCACTGGCTGCTGCTCTGAGCACCCCGCGACAGCCCTGCTCATCTTATTGTGGCTGCAGGGGAACCACAGCAAATAACCTGTTTCTAATTTATATTTCAGCCAGCAGCTGCTGTGGCCGCAGCTCCTGGTTCCTCCCCAGCAGCTGAGCAGCCTTGGACTCCTTTGTGAATCCCGCCCTGCAGGCTCAGCCCTCTGGGCTGGCAAGTCCAAGCTTACCAGTGGTGGCTTGAGCCAGTGAAGCGAGCCATGGTGTCCCTGCTCTAGCAGCTGGGCTGGGTGGCCCCAGGCAGGATCTAGGGTCACAGGGAGGAGGCTGTGAGGTGACAGAAAACAGAACCTGGACCATATCTAGCTGTGCTGTGCTTTTCGTTCCTGCTGCGCCTTCAGCCAGCCAGGTCTGTGGCCACACTCCAGCTCTAGGGGGCCAAATTTCGGCCTTGGTAGCCCTGGCCCCCCCATTTAGCTCTACTAATGTCCTTCACTCCTGGTTTGCATCACCCCCCTCTTCTCCCATTCTCACGTGTTGCCTGAGCAACATCTTCCCTTTGTGGGATGAGCCATTTGGGGACAGGGTGCTGCAAACCACCCCCAGGGCCCATGATACCTGCAGGCACGATTCTAGTATGGGTGGGAGGAGAGAGGGGGAAAATGGGGGCTGCAGCTCCCCCCCATCCCTGCTGGGCATGCACATGCCTGTCACAGATGGCTGCCTGCCTCCCACCCTGCGGCTGCGTCAGGCTCTCGCATCTCTTTGGCAGGGTGGTCCACAGGGCAGGGATCCCCCACTGCATGCCAGCAAAGCCAGTTCCAGTGCTGGATGCAGCACCACAGTGAACGGCAGAGGTGCAGCTAACAAATGCTCAGAGCACTGGAAGGGAAGGCAGGTTTCCCTCCTGTCTCCTCACAGGCCCTTGCCTGGAGCATCACTGTAGCAAACCACCCGTCTCCCATCCCCCTGGGTTTTCTGCTTCCCCACTGACTGCTGCAGAGCCAAGACTAACTGAAAGCACATTGCTGACTGCCTTCATCTCAATTAATGTGGCCCTGCTTGCTTTAGCAATTACCTGCCTGTGGCTCGCAGCCCACTTCCAGCTGGAGATCTCCTGCCAGCATTTACAGCTGACAAGCAGAAGTGGGGAGCAGACATGGAGGGCACCTTCATTCAGTTTGCCCAAATCCTGGATTCCCTGAGGGCTGGATGCCCTCTCTGCCAGAGATATCTGTGTACCTGGGGCAGGTACCTGGGACTAGGACTAGGACAGGGACAAGCTGGCCACCAGAGAGCTCGAGGCAGGTGTGTTAGCCCTTGGATAATGGCTCCAAGGAGAAAAGTCCAGAGAAGGGCGGCAAGGCTCTTGGCACAAGCGTGGCTTCTGTGGCTGTGTCCCATGCTCATGGTGAAGCTCTCCATCAGGAAGCATGTCAGTGAGAGCAGTGCTATGCATGCCACCAAGTGCTGGCTGATGGGTGACAGCACTGGCCCACCACTGGCAGCAACTGAGCATCCTCAGGTAGGGGGCACAGAGGCCACATTGGCTTCTTCTGCACTGGCACCACAACCCCAAATCTCCCAGAGGCACCAGACTTAAAAGAAAAGAGGTAAAAAAATTTCTCCTCAATCAGGGCAAAAAGGGTTAGGAGATTGCTGGGTTCTTTTTCTTAAATGTGATTTTTTAAGTCAGAAGAGAAAGCGCTCTTTTTATTTACTTGCTGCTTTCCAAGCTTTTAGGGTGCACTGGGGTCAGGTTTTCAAAGCGTTCCTCCAAGCGGTGAGGGATAGAAGCTTATTTAAAAGCGAAGTGAGGTGGAGAGAGAGAAAAGCGAGCCAAGCACCTCCTGCCATCAGGAGCTGGGTTTGCAGAAGCAACTACAAGTCCTGAGAACGGCACAGCACTGGGGGTACTCGTCTAAGACCTCAGCTCTGGCCAGATCTACCCTTTGCAGCTCTCCAGCTTACTGAAAGCCTCAAAGCCTCATCCTCAAATCCTCATATTTCTCCAAATATCTCCTACTATCTTCCTTCCTCATTGCAGCTTGCCCTGTGTGGTCCCATATGGGCTGCAGCACAACAAGCCCATCCTGAAAACCATTCCGTGCCTGGAGCTCAGCTCTCCAGTAGCCCTGCGTCAGCTGAAGTAGTCACACAAAATCAAGTCACAGAGACAAACATTATTCTAGGAGAGGGAGAAACATGGGCAGCCTTCTCCAGAGGGCAGCAGTGGAGACTGAAACAGCCACAATGCAATTTTCTCAAGATGTTGAAAAACTGTTACTGGGCTTCGCTTCTAAACTAATTAGAGCTCTTTACATGGCACGAGTATTTGCTCTGCACCGTAGTAAGGTCTCGCCACACTTAACTCGATCAGCGCAGTTTCCTCTCTGGCTGCACATGCATGAGGACTGTGTGTATGTATGTGTGTGCACCGAGCCAAACGAAACACCTCTGTCTCTAAAAATCATCCTTGTTGCTACTCAAGTCTTATGATTTTGCTATTGATCACCATGACCAGGAAACTTTAAATAAGACATTTGCAGTACCTGCTCATCCCAGGACGCTCCTGTGCAGTGGTATTTCATGGTCCCGGAGCCAGCCCGCAGGCTGAGGAATAGCTGAGAGCAGGCTGCCGATGTGCTGTTCTACTCCCACTGCCAGGCAGGAAATGGACTTTAAGAAGCAGCTGTATTTTCACCAAAAGTTGTCACAGGACCATATGCATTAGCACTTTGAATGGCAATGCCCATCAACTCTCCTTGGCTTTGTAGGGATGGTGGTCCTGGTGGCATGCATCTCCCCTGGTGTGGAGAACAGTGGGTGACGGGGCTGAGCATGGTCCTACAAGCAGCCTTGCTCTCCTCAGCCTTGTCCCGATCTGTCAGAGAGCAGAATAGCCCCATGCCTTGCTCTGGGGATGGGACATTTCTGCAAGAAGCTTGGATGCTGCAGAAAGCAGCCTCCAAGACAATGCCAGCAGCCTCCATCCTCATGGTGAGCACCAGCTCCCACCAGCCCAGCTGTCCTGACCACCCATGACACAGACACTTGTGCCAGCCTGGGACCTGGCCACGTGCAGAGGACAAACCCTGCTGTGAAGCTGTGTCCTGGTTTTGCTGGGATAGAATCGAAAAGTCAGTTTTCTGTTCAGGAAAGCTGCATTTCTGAGAAGACTTCAGCACTCGATTTAGTGGCAATAAAGTTGAGAAGATGTTTTGTTTCGGTTTTTGGCCAGCACTGGTATGCAGGTTGCTATAGTGATAAAAAAGTCTTCAGCAGTTTTGAGTTAGCCAGGTACAGAAGCTAGGGGGAGCAAAAGCCAGGGCAGCTGACCCAAGCTGGCCAAAAGAAGTATTTCATACCATAAACACCATGCTTACTATAAATTGCAAAGTTTGCTGGGAACGTTTCTCTTCCCTCGATGTTCATCTTCCCTGCAGGGTCTTGCCTGTCATGCTCTTCCTGAGGCCTAATCCTCGCTGCTTGTGACTATTGTGTTTTTGCTGGCGCTGTTGTGCTCACAGCATTTGTCATCTTATCTTATCTTATCTTATCTAACATGCACTGCTGGGACCGCACAGCCTGTGACCACTGTATAAGCTGGGTCTAACTTTATGTGTTTTATTATTGCAGTTCTTCTTATAATTTATTATTATAATTTATTATAAATTATTGTTAGTAGCAGTTCAGTTTAGCTTAGTTTAGTTTAATTTATTTCAATCATTAAACTGTTCCTATCTCAACCCATGAGCGTTCTGACCTTTTTCCTCCAGTTCTCTCCCTGACCCCACCATGACCAGGCAGAGTAAGCGAGGGGCCATGTGGTGTTTAGCTGCCTGCTGGGTTAAACGGTGACAGACCATCGTGGTTTAAGACCTCTGCAAGTTTGGAGCGATGTGATTATTAAGAGCTGGTGTGCTCTGCCCCAGAAGAGGCTGGAGGCAATGCTGACTGCAGCATCCCTGGACACCAGGTCACATTGGGAGAGGCGGCAGTAGGGTCCTTTTGGATGGCAGCCCGTTGTGTGCCCATGCAGGGAGCACCCAGCCACCTGCTGAGTGGTGGCAGCCAAAGGGATGCTGTGTGTGTTTGCTGTGGCATGTGAGTACCAAGCCCCTCGCAGAGGGCAGAGGTGCAGCAGCTGGGCTTTTCACAGCAGGGTTTGACTGGAAGCCCCAGAAGACCATTTCACACAAGCACCTGGGTGCTTTTGAACCAACAGTTCTACTGTGTGCCTCATCCCTCCCTCTACCATGCCCAGAAGCTAGACCTAAAACGGAAATGCTGGCTTTGTCTGTCTCTGTGGGATAGATGCTTACCTCTGCCAGCACTGTATAAAGTAGTCCCAGTCATTTTGGGTACTGGGATTGTAGAGAGCTAGATAGCAGGGGACCAACCATGAAACATGCACTGTGGCTCAGGCTGTGGCTCACAAGGTCTGGAAAGGCAGGGTGTATGTATGTGGTGGCTGTTGAGGTGTGTGAGGCTGCAGGACCAATGGCACCAGAGCCAGCTGGGGCTCTGAACAGGCACGCTCCTGCTCCATTTTCCACATACTCCCTGCCAAGGATTTTCTTGGCCACTTCTTGGACAAGCAACGGCTGGGTCTCAGTGTCACTGCCCTGAGGAGACTGCTGCCCGGTGCTGCATGGCTGAAACAGAGCTACCCTGGGTGGGGAGGAGGGCCCGGAGGCGATGGACGCACCTTGCCAGCCTTGCTGGGCAGGCTGCTGGGTGTGCGGCTGTGTCTGACAGGCCGGTGCTGGCACCAGATTGATGTCCTTTTTGTTCCTGATAAGGATCCGAAGTCTCCTCTGGGTTCCAGCAGCAATACTTTTATCCTTCCTGATTGTGGCATCCACGCTCCTGGAGTCCCCGGAGATGCATCAATCGCAGAGCTGCAGGCATGGTGGCTGCTATCGGCGGAGATGATGGAAAAGCTACAGGAACAGCTGTCATTTCTCCCTGTTTGCGTTTTGTTCTCGGGCTATCAGCAGGACGTTTTCCGCCAGACACCTATCAATCTGCTGCCGCGGAGCCCAGCTTTGCCTGCATGTCTGCCGGTGCCGGTGCCAAAGTCTGCCTGCAGCCTCTTGCCTGCGGCCAGCCCACTGCGGTGCTGTATCCCCCGCCATGCCAGGGCAGGAGGGAGCCGGCACAGGGCTCCATCCTGGGTCTGAGGGATGCTCAATCCCGGGGCAAGGCATTGGGATGCAGCCAGGGACCACTGCGCTTGTGCTGTCGCCTCACCTGCCCCAGCCCCTGGATGAGGAAGAGGGGAGGACAGTGGCAGCTAGAACAGCAGCCTAAAGTGCTAGGTGGGATGGCAGCCCCCAGGACGAGCTCTGCAGAGCCCAGCATTACGGCTGGCACTGAGAATTAGACTGGGGGCTGCCCCATCCACCCTCTGCCATGCTGGGTTCCCCCAAAGTGCTGCCCCAGGAGGAGGTGCAGCCCCAAACAAGGCAAGTTCCCATAGCATCAGGGCTGACAGTACTGGAGGGAGTGGTCACAGGGACATTAGTGACAGGGGACACCTCTTTTAAACCCATGGAATGAGGTAGAAAACCTCAGATAAAATAAAGCTAGGTTTGATTTGCCTTGTGTTTCCTCAAATTCTTTTGAATTCTTGAAGGCTTCTGGGCGTACATAAGAAGACTCATGATTCAGATTTTAGTAAGCCTGGGCAACAAGACCTCCAAATACATTTCATTTCAGAATGAAGCTTCCAGAGCACTGTGGAGCAAAGAGGCCTGTGGGGTCTGCAATACCCCCAGCCCCTCCAGTGCTCTGCTGTTGGCATTATCTGCCCCCAGGCCAGCAGAACAGAGCAGCTCCCAAGGCCTCGGTGCTTAGCATTTAGCTCACCTGCTCTGTGATGGCTAGAGACAAGATAAAGACAGGCACTGAGTCCCATTTAATGCCACTCTCTATCCATCATGGCACTCACAGGTGTATCTTGCTTCATTACTGAAAACCCTCAGAGCAAGACGACCCATATGCCCTGCTCCTACCCTCTGCAGGAGTCAGCACCAAAACCAAGCACCTGCAGAAACCCCAGTCCTCCCTCCCAGGTTCCCAGGGAAAGTCACCGTCCCCTTGCTGCTCCCTGCAAACAGCCAGATGAGGACTTGGTGCCCGTGCCACAGCCAGCAGGGACCTGCCATCCAGGACCAGCACTGCTGTCCTTTATGCTATGCCCTCTCCCACCAGTTCTTCCACACCTTCCCATGCTGGGCTTTTCCTCCCATATGGACTGTCTCCCAACCTCTCTCCAGCCTCAGCTGTGTTCCTTGCCATCAGTGTCCCTCCTCACCAGCTCCTTGCCACCAGTGTCCCTCACCAGCTGTGCCCAAGCCCAGGGCCCAAGAGCCCCACTGTTCTGCCAGCAGGTCAGAGCAGATGCCTTGTTTCCTTCTGCAAGGCTGGAAACACCTGAGGTGGTAAACATTCACAAGTAGACATCTGCGGGTTTTTTACAGTATCTTCATGTCTGTTTGTTGCGGGTATGGCTGACAAGTGCGACTGCGTAATGGGGCTGTCAATGCCACCGCAGAGCAGCTGGGAGTGTGTTGCACCCCAGCCGGATGACCCTGCCTCCTCAGATGGAGGTGTGGCAGCTCCTGGTTTCGCTCTGGAGGGTGTCCCAGTGTTTGGGCTGGCAGGTGCTGGCTGGCATATCAACATTAGGGCACTTACCCTTTTGCTCCTGCTCCTGGTTTGGTTGGGATGTCTTCAGGCAGAGATTAAACATCCCAGACACCAGCTGGTAGAGCAGACTATTCTGAAAGTATGTTGTTTCTTTCTCTCTCTCTTTTTTTTTTCTTTTCTCCCAAGCTTCATTTAACTTGAATGAGTGACATATGCTGCTTTTGGTGAAAAATCTCTGTTTTCAGCCGCACTTGGGCTGGGATTGCAGACGGCCTCAATGGCCCCTAGCTTTTCTTCCCCAGGCTAAAGCATCTTCTGTCAAAGCCAAGAGCTGGGTACTACATTGGAAAGCCTTTCCTAACTGCTTGTGTAGTGTCCCAGCATAGCAGGCTCTTCGGCTGCAGCCTGTGTTCCTGGGGTGCCTGGAGTCCAGTTTTGTGTTAGCCTGAGTCCATGGAGAAACTTTTCCATCCAAGCCTGTGCTACAGTGGTGCTAATTAAACAAATACATCTCAATTCAGTTGAAAATCTACATGTAAATCCATGTGATGCTTCACAGCAGGCCGCATTTTAGCAGTCAGCCCTGCAATCTTTTATGCCTCCTCCTCGGAGAGTGTCAGCTGCGTGGTCAATGAACCTTAATGGGGGCTGAAACCTTCCAAGCCCTCCTGCTTGGAACACAGCACTCCTGCTGTCTTCACACCCTGCCAAACCTAACTCTTCCTCCTTGCCTCCCTGCACAGGACTGCACGCCAGGGCAGGGACTGGTTTCTCTGGGCATCTCTTTGCCTGAGCCTTGCTTTTGCCTTGTGCCAGCATCAGCTGGGATGAAGAACCCAGGTACAAGGTAAAGGCTGAGCTGTGCCTGCCAGGCTCCATTTGCAATGGTCAGAGACTCCAGATCAGCACCCACTTTTTGCACTACACAGCCTGACTGTGCCACCCAGTCTCTGTGTCTCTTATTTTGCTTATTTGCTTTCCTCTCTTTTCTGGCAAATGAGCAGAAAAGAGAGAGAGGCCTTTTTTACCTGTTTATAGACTCAAAGTAATTAGAAATAGAAAGGCTGCCTACCTTTTTTGGTGGAGATAAAGTTCCTGAGAGACAGCCTTTGTGCATACTGAACACTGCTCTTGAAGCTTCCTCCTACTGCTAGCGGGATGCACGCCGCACCTGAGATATATCAAAGGCAGTATAATATGGCTGAGATGCTATAGGGGGTACTCTGAACTATACCAATGACATTTTCATCTTAGGGGAAAAAAGAGTGAAAAACATTCTGCTTAAAATTCCTGCCTGAGAAGATGAATTTGCAAATGGATCTGATCATGGAGGGGAGCTATGTGGGGCACTGCCACCTGAGGTTACCCCCCTCTTCTTCCCACTGGGGCTTCTCCAGCACTGGCCTGGGCACCAGTGGTGCTGGGGCTCCTACTCCACTGCCAGTGCGGGGCTTGTGTCCTGGTTTACTGGGACAGAATTTTAGAGCCAGTTTCTGTGGAGGAAAACTACTGTTTTGTAAGGACTACAACACTCTATTTCATGGGAACAAAGCAATAAAACTTTGTTATTGTTTTTTCAGCTAATGCTGGTCTGTAGGTTGCCACAGTGCTCAAAGTCTTCAGCAGTCCTGAGATAAACTGGTCCAGAGGCTGGGGGGAGTGAAAATCAGGGCAGATGACCCAGGCTGACCAATAAATAATTAGTCCATACCATAAAAGTCACGTTCACTATAAATAGGGGAGTTTGCTGAAGACGCCCCTCTTCATGCTCCTTCTTTCTTCTTCCTTCTTGTCATGGCTCACATCTTAAGAGGGACTTGTTCACTGTCCTAACCCTGAGGTCTACTCCCTCACAATATTTGCTGAATGTTACTCTGTGTATTTTATATTATAACTGTTGTTGTTGTTATTATATTATTAAATATATTTCTATTTCAAGCCACAAATCTCCTTTTCTTTTCCTGATCCCTGCTACTGAGTAGGGAGGAAGCATCTGGTGATAAAGCAACTGTATAAAACACAAGAGCTTGTTAGCATTTAAACTTCCTGCAAATAAAGCACTTGGATGTTGAAAAGCTGGTGGGATGCTGCTGCTGCTGTTTGTCCCTGCTTACTCACCTTAGGGAGGACAGTGGCTGGCTCCTTACCTCCTGTCATGTCACTCCAAGCTGTCCCAGTCCCTCCGCTGTTCCCATCACTGTGCTTTGTTAGCTCTGTGCCCATTGCACACCCCTTGGTGGCCCAAGGTGACGGTGCTCAGTGCACTTCCCCTGGCCTGGCAGCCTGTGCTCTGGTACATGTCCCCATAAAGATGTGAAGGATTTCAATAGCCATGGATTCATCCTGCTTGCTCACTGTCATCCCATCCCATGCCAGACAGTCCTGAGTGTGGTGGACTCTGGATCTGCCTGGTAATCCCAAGCACTGGCTCTGCCAGGGCAGGCTGCATGCTGTGTGAGGACGAGCAAGGTGGACTGTGCACAGGGTGCTGTGGGAGGATGCATGGGTGATGAGTCTGCAGCCATGGAAAAGCCCTCCCCAGCCAGAGCCATGTCCCCTCTGGCTGGCTTTCCATGGGAAGAAAGCCCCAGCTGGCTGCTACTACCAATGCCTTGGGCTTCTCCCCTCCCTCAAACCAGCACTGAGATGCGGAAGCACATCAAGGATGATAATCTGTAGTGGTTCTGTCACTGTACTGAGCTGTTCAGCCCGTAACCCCCACCTCAGGAGAGGCAGACTTTTCCTCCTTTTAGCTTGGTTTTTTCCCCAGCAGCTGGGAACCGTGGGAAGTTTTCATCTGTCTGCATCATTTTGGAGATTTTAATCATCAGCCATGTGCTGGCTTCCCTGTCTGGGGCTCAACGTGTCGTGGCAGTGGCTCTGCAGCAGGAGTCATCTAGGAGGAGAGAGACTGGTGGAAGATGCTCCTGCTCGTTGGCTGATCTGCACAGCTCCTGGAGAGATTTGCTGGGGCAAGGTGAGAAGGGAGTCAGTACACCCACCTCACCTCCCACCCGTGGGGCACAAGCAGAGGGACTATGTGTCAAATCTGTAATGAAGCTTTGCCTTGGCTTCTGCAAACAGGAGTCGTCCAGTTATGTCCCATTTAAATGTAGTTTAACTGCAATTAAACCCTGAAATCCTGAAAACTGGAAAGAGAGCCCCATTTGGAGATGCTGAAGACATCTCAGACACCATCATTGCTGTTCCACTGAGGGATCATGTCCTCTCCAGGCCATGTACTACTCCTTGGAGGCTGTGTCAATATGTCCCAGCCATGAAACAGCATCTCTGGGCAATCTGGGAGTTTGTGTGCTTCCCTGCTCCCCGTGTCCCTCCCACCTCCCCATCACAGCAAAACAAAGGCCATTTTACCTCCTTACTGGGCCAAGAACTCCTTCAGCTCCTTGGATGGAGGCACCCTGCAGGGCTGCAGCAAGTCAGAGCTTCATCTGCTATAAGCGCACATGGGGCAGACCACCAAATGGCATGCACTGAGTCCTGCAGGAGCTGTTGTGTCCAGACATTTGCACTCCCATACAAGCCCGTGAATTGATCCGTGGCCTCCTGGGCTTGGCTGGCTGCAAACCCATGGGCTCTCTGTCCTGCACAGGGGGGTTGCTCAGGAGGATCCTCTCTCCCAAGGTGGTGATGCTCTCTACTGTCCTTCCTGGGGCTGCAGCTACTGCTGCCCTGAGCTCCCTGCCAATGCAGCGATTGGGTCCCAGCAGCAACAACCCCTGGGCAGCCTTTCCTCTGCTTTGTGCTCTCCTCCCCATGGCAGGGCTGGTGGAGTGGTGCTCCTGGCATGGGAAGAGAGCAGTGAGGGGGGTGGGGTGGGGTGCACATCTCTGCTGGCCAGCCAGCGGTGGGGTTGACTTGAGCCAGACCCTGGGGGAAGCAATGGGCTCTTATGTGCTTGCTAAAGCTGCAAGTGACGTATGGAGAGGCGAGGGCAGAAGGTGGCCCAGGGCACTGAGTTTACTTAGCCAGCACACCTGAGCCAAGCACATCGAAGGCCCTGCCACCTGCAGAGATTTCCTTGGGCTTTTTCCTAACTAGCCATCAAGTCACAGAGTCAGCTAAGGATGTGGGATGGGGACAGAGGAAGATGGGTGGGCTCCTTCTCCCCCACCCCCATCCCCCTTCCCTGCTCCCTCTCAAATCCACCCTGCTCCTTTGCATCTCCAACTTGTACCATGGTTAAGGAGCTTAACATCTTACCACAATCCACACTCCGGAGCAATTAGTCAGTGCAAACAGGGATTTTAATTGCCCCTGTGATTTATTGAGCCTGGGCAGTGTAATTAAAATTCATTTGCAGATACAATCAACGAGCCATGGAGAAATACCATCTTTTTATTTGTGTGATTGAAGAACCCGCTGAGGCTGGGAGGGCTCGCACCCCATCCCTGCCTTCCAGGGCCCCCTGCGCAGTACCTGCCCTCCCAGGGGGTGCTGCTGTGGCATCCCCTCAGCCGCTGCACTGTGGGCTGGGGCAGGCTGGCGTTGGGCTCCACCGTCTCCTCTACCTCCATCCTTTGGCCCATTTATTCCCTTTTCAGAGAAACTGCTCTCAAGCCACTTGGGCGCCAGGGATCCCAGATTACACTGTTTGACTCCCCTGCCCCTTTTGTTTCCTATGCACTGGCAAAGGCAGGCTGCAGGTTTGGGGTTTCCAGCCTGCTCTGGTCCCATGATGACTTGGGAAGCTGTCTGCCACAAGCCACGTGTGCCAGTTTGCAACTATGTGCTGACTGACCACCACTTTGGAGCTACCAGCTGTGCTGTGGCAGGGTCCTTAGGCAAAGGCTTTGCAGCCCAGTGCAGCTGGAAACTGCTCAGTCCTTGTTGCCAGAGCAGGACACCTCTAAGGAGCAAGACCCCCAGCATTGGCACCATTGAGGTTCACCCCTGCCTTTCCCTGCTGCCACGTTGCCTCTTGTAGGGGCATGGATTCGCCTCTGGCGTGTTCTTCTCATCCACAGTCTGTAAGAGCAAAAGCAAACCAGGAAGTGCCAGGGTTTGTGCCAGGACGATGCTTCCCTGAGAAGCAGCTGCTGGGCTCAGACCCTGGGACCCTGAGCGCAGTTGCAGCGATGGTTCCTTGCACCATCTGCACCTCGCACACAGCAGTCGCAGGCTGTGATGAGGCTTTGCAATTAACCACAGAGGAACTGTGTTCTCCCCTCTTTTCCTCCTCCTCTCACCGCCACTTCTCCCTCCTTGTGCTGTAAATACAGAGCTTCGCCTCTTGCCAAATCCCCGTCTGTGTTGGGGGATTGGGGTGAGCCAGGCGTAAAATGAAAATAAATCACTAATTCCTCCTAATAATGCCTGATTTCCTGATTTGATATCCTACATTAATTCTAATTACTCACCCAAAGTCAGGGCATTAATCAACGCGTTAAAACTTCTCCTCGCTTAGCAACACTGATGTGCCAGGCATCTGGCACGTCCGAGGTGCCGGGGATTTGTCTGTCACACCAGCCCCATCTGCAGCAGCGCTGGGAGGGGGCAAGGAGAGGTTCCTTTCCCGGCTAGGCACACAGGGGGTGCAAGGGTCTTGCTGCTCCACCGTGGCTTTGGGGTGCATGGGGATGGTGCCAGGTGTCCAGCATCCTGCTTCCCTCTCTGTGAGGACCGCCTTCACTCACACCGCACTGGCAGCATCGTCAGTGTAAAGGTATCACCAGTGATGTGGCTCTGTGGCATGATCCAGCCACTATGGCTTCCTCCATTAAATGGAAATGCCCTGCTAAATAATCTCTCCTCCATAGAAATGCTGATAGATGATCCACTCTTCTCACAGTCTGGGGTTTTTTTAAACAGTAACTCTGTGAAACGCCCCTTTATGGAGAGGTGAAGAGGGAATAAGGGGAATCACACCTGCCATGTTCCCTGATCTGCTGCCGTCATCGTCTTCCTGAGCAAACCCCTTCCAGGCAGGAAGGATGACTTGATTTCAATTCAAGTTGATCTAAATCTGTAAACAGGAAGCCTTTAAATAATCCACTCTAATCTTGTTTCACATTTGAGCTACTTCACCATTTTCCTAAAGCAAGCAGACTGGCGCTGGTCAGCAAAACCCAGTACTTGTTGTTTGCCAGCTTTCATTGTAGTTAAACCAGCTTATTAGAGCTATTATGTAATTAACATTTATTCCAATTTTTTTTTCACTTTGTGTTGAAAGGCTTAATATTGCATGTATTCACTAGCTGATTAATTTTTTAAAAAATTCATCAGTTGAATAAGCTTTAATTTGGATGGTAATTAACTGAAACATGTGCAAACTCAGAATCTATACTTGGTTTTATGAGCCAACCTTACCTGTCCTAGTTACAGAACAAAAAATGTCTCTCAAAATACGTTTGTATTTAAAAGCCGTACAATTTATTAAAGGCAGCATTAGAGGTAGTTAATGAATTCAGCTTGGTTTCTGGCTCTGGGGTCCTTGAGGATTTTCAGCAGTATACATTTCAACCTTGCAGATGTCACTGCTAGGACAAGGGTGGAAAATGAGACTTTCTGCTTTTTGGGGTTTACAGCTTCTCAGATTTGACCGAGCTCATCCTTGCGCAGAAGACAGTCCTTTTGTGGCACTTACAGAGCCCATTGCTGTTGCCAGAGTCTGGTTTGTATTTCATTCCAGGTTTCAGGTACCTCCTGAATCGTTGGCTTTGCATTAACTTCTGAGCAACAATCGCGCATTTCATGAGTACTTACATTTATGTGAGGTTTAATAACCTATGGTAATTTTATGCCTTGACTTAGAGTTTCAAATCAAGAGAGTTAATTTTTAGGAAAACTGCAGACCTAAAATACTCTCAATTAGCAGTAATATTTAAATATATCCTGCTCCTAGGGCTCAGGCACCGGCAGCCATCTGAGCTTGAAGAAGAAGCAGAGTCCTCCCACACTCAAACCTAAAACTGGGTTGTTGCTTGATGACATCAAACCACACTCGCATATGTACCCCGGCCCAGGATGCGACCCAGCAGCAGCCCTTCCAGCAGCAATGGCCACTGCCCTGCTGACAAAGCCCTCTGAAATTTCCCTTTAAAGAGAAATCGAACATTTACGGGGAGAAGGTAAGCTGAAAATCATGCCATAGACAAGGTGCATGTAGAGACTACCACTTGCCAAGCCTCATCCTGAACCAGAGCCCAACAGGGAGGGGATAGCTGCCTGCTCCCCCTTGGGATGCTCCTGGCATCCCACACACCACGCAGCCCTTGGTCTGACAGTCTCAGGTCTATAATGGCAGGCAGCAGTTTTTAAAGCTAATAGCCTGCCCTGGCACCCTTGGTGTGCACAGTTTTATCTGGGTGGAAATCACGGTGCTGCCCTCTCGTTTCCCTCCACTACAAGCTGCAGGTCGGTGGTTTACAGACGGGGGTCAATGGATCCCAAGGGTGCTATGGGCTATTTCTAAATGTAACTAAGAAAAGTGAGCCTCTCGTCAGCAGCCTTACAGTTACTGCACAGGAATTTGTGGCTCCATGGGAATATTTTTAGGAGGTATACAACTGGGAAAGCTTGCAAAGCTCAAACCAAGATGGATGCCATTCACCCAGGAGAGTTTTACAGCCTCCGTATTCAAATGTCCCTTCATCCCCTGGATAGAGTGCAGAATTCATTACACTTCAGTGATGCTAGCACTGCCCCACAGCAGCTGAATTGCCATCATCCAGCCTAGGTGCACAAATCTGCACCCCAGAGCCCCTCATCGTCTGCACAAGGAGGGACTGTGCTCAGTCCCACCAGGCAAAGAGGAATTGGGGACTTAACTGTGTCCCTGCTCAGGCAGCAGCACACGAGTACTAACACGGACCTCATTAATGTGTGCAGCCTCCCCTTGCCATCTCCAGGTCTCTGCATGCCGCTAAATCATCTGGTTTGGAACAAATTCACTGGGAAGAACTATAGCAAGTCAAGCAGAGGTCTTGGGCATGGGGAACAACGGCCCATAAAGCAAACATGCAGCAGTGTGCTCAGCTGCTGGGGATGCTGCCGGCACACACGCTCGGGAAGATTAATATGCACCGAGCAACCAGGAGTGGGGAGGGAAGCTCACAAGGTTCCTCTCATTAGCTCATCCTTCCAGCTGAATTAATGACTCACAAGTTTCGCCCAGCTCTCACTAGGTCTGTTGTTAAATGGCACCTCGGATTAGTGGAGAGTTGAGTGCCTGCATATGTGAGGGGGGGTGTGAAAGCCTCTTCGACCCTCTGTGAGGAGAGATCCACTCCCGAGATGCTGGGATCAAGTGCAGAGAGGCAGGAGGGGAAGTGCCCTGCTCTGCCAGTGTCCTTCATTGCTCTCTTCCCTCTCACGTGGGGATGAAGCAGGAGGGTATGGGTGCCCCAAGCCGCAAGAGGAAATCACAGATGAATTTAAAATGAACATGCTTTGGGCAGAACAAAGGGAGCTTGGAGGAGAGTATGCAAATGGGAGCAGGGAAGAAGTATGGGAAATATGGGTAGTAACAACCGACACACTCTCTGCACATACAGTGAGACTATTGAGGGCCCATTATCTGTGGTACCATACCTGCAGCCAGCTCCAAGTGAAGGTGAGGTCCTTGCTGAGAAGCCCCACAGGGTCAGCAGCAGCCTGGCTGACGATCCTGTGTCCCACTAGTGCCAAGGGACACGCCAGGGGAGCGAATAGAGAGTACCTGTGTGGACACAAAGCACGGAGGGCTTCAGCAAGGCTTTGATGTCAAGGTGCTTTTATTGTGGCAGAGATTAAATCAAAGCAAACCAGAACTGGGATGAAGCAGACTCTTGCAGAAGGCTCTGCGATGTCTGGTGGGGCAGCAGCTCAGAGCCGAGCCAAGTGGGAGGGGAGGATTACTCCTGTGGAGGGCACCGTGTGCCAAGGATATTTTTTATACTAATGATCACAGGCCAAACCCAAAGCAGGAGATCAATAGGGATTAGGAATAATACATTGGCCTTGTAATCCAAGGCAGCACAGGGCAAGATCCTGCTCCAGGCCCAGCTGCTTGCCAGGTGTTACCCGTGGCCAATGCGGGTGTTCATTCAGATAACCTGGAGTGTCCCCATGTCTGAACAGTTGGATCCCTGTGGCAGTCTCCAATGGAGAACACTGCAGAACAGGAGTGGGGACTGGTACCTGGGAAGCGCTGGCAGAGGTGCCTCCGGAGTCGAGGGAGCTGGGGTCCCTGGGGGGTGGACTGGGGTGGCAGGGCAGGGCAGAGCATGGGATCATGGGTCAGGAGCCTGCAGCCTGGTGGGAAACCCTGTGGGTGGTTTCACAGGCAGGTGTAGCAAGGTGCTCCAAAGGAGCTGGGACAGGGGGAAAAGCCAATACCTCACCGGCATTAGTGGAAGGAAGAAATAAGGGACAAGGCATCTGGTCAGAGGCTCATCAAAGCCAGCTGGCTCCTTTGGCCCTGTCCTGTCAAGTCCAGCTGTCTGTTGATGCAAAGATCCCTGCCGGGGTCCCCGACTCTCTGCCCCCTGCAGCCCCTCTGCCTCCTCTTGTCACCTCCTGTTCACTATTACTCACCTCCAGCCACTTGGTCTTTGCTTTCCAGCACCAGGCAAGCACCCTTTGATATCTTCTCCTGTGTCTTAGAGAGAGCCAGCCCTATGGAAAAACTGTGAGTAGATGTTTTCCCTTATCATCCTCTCTGATATTTCTTTCCTGCCTCCTCTCCCCCACCTTCTCCTCCTCCTTTATTCTTTGACTCAAGAGCTGAAATGAAAACACCTCCTTCTCCAACAGCCCCCGACAACAGCAGGAGGAAACCAGCTCCATTCTATTGATTTGCAAAAAAAAGAAATACAGAGAAACGTCTTGATAGCATTGTATCAAAAAGCTGATGCTGTGCTGTGCTCAGATGTCTCAGGAGACTGGGTCTCAGTTCCTCTGACTGTTTGAAGACTCGCTGAGTCTCCAGGGATCTCGATGGCTCCAAAGCTGCCGCAGCAGAGTGAGAAAAATCAGACACATCCACTGCTGGCAAAGGCTTCCCCTGTAGAAATCAAAGGAGGCAGCACAGAAATGGTTTATATGCATTATGGCCAAAGAGCGACAAGACTGCGAGAGGAAGCCAAGGGAGCTAAACTTACACCGCTCAGGAAAAGGGCTGGGGGAAGGCTTCTCTCTGCTGCCTGCAGGTATCATCCCAGCAACAACCCAAAGAAAGGAGAGAGGAGGCGAGGTCAGTCCTGGCTGATCAAAGGACTTGGATACCTGAGCTGGGAGCAAGAAGGAAAGCCAGGACATCAGAAACCTTGACCACTGGAGCAAGGGGAAGCAGGCAAGGTGCGTGCCTCAGCAGTACAAAAGTAGGGATGCTGAAATATGCCGTGATGGGTAAAACAGAAGACTTTCTTTCTTCTCCTTTGCACCACTCAGTAAGAGAAGTCCCACTGGGTACACTATTTTTTCTGCATATTTCCCCCATTTTCACCTTGTGTTCCTGGCCCTTGAAAAGCCAGTGATTGAGGGACATCATTCCCCTGATCAGCAGATTCACTGCAGCATCTGGATGACTTTGCACAAGGGTTCAAAATCACACTACAAAAACCCCCCGGGCAATAGGCCCTGTCTTATATCCTGTTCCTGGTGCTCTCTGCACATTCGTGCTCTGCCCAAACAGTAACTGTTTGTATTGGACCAGATGATCTTTAAGGTCCCTTCCAACCCAAACCATTCTATGATTCTATATTTGAAACCCCTTGCTGAGATTTCCCTGCCAAAGAAGCAAGACCTTTCCAACCTCTCAGTTGCCCCAAGCTTCTGACCTCTCTTGGCCTTTGAGTCAAGCATGAAGAGGCATTAGAAGTTTGAGCAGAGCCTTGTGCCACACTCACCTTCAGCATCCATCTGTCCTGGCAGCACAGACAACGCTGACTGGTGCAGGGTTGCTCTTCTTGAGAGGAGCACAGGCAACAGGGGCACAGGAATTTCGGGGGAAGAATTAACCACCTCGATGAAGGTCTTTCCTTCTTTCCTTCCTGCAGTGAGCCCTGTTGTCCATGAGCCATGCTCCAAAAATACCGGTTTCTTTACACTGTCTATTCACGCAGACTAGAGAGTTAGTACAGGTGTAAGGAAGCAGGATAACCCTGGTGTCTTCAGGAGGAAGATGATGGGACCTGTTTCCCACAGGTTGAGACAGGCATCCCAGGGCTGCTTATAGCATCAGAGACTTGTTCTCGTCAGTGTGTCACTAGGATCAAGGATGAGAGGAATGGGTTAACAGGCTGGATCTCCTCTCCTGGAGTGGCTGCAGTGCCTTCTGTCCACTGCTGCTCTGCATGGGCTGGAGAGTGGCTACACTCACTGGGAGGGGGAGAAAGCCCGTCTCTCTCAGTCCTAAATAACCCCAGCAGACAACTCAGAATCAAGGCACAAGTGGATGAAGAGGAGGAGGAAGGCAAAGGTGAAACAGAGCTGGGGTCCAGGGTGAGACATGGGGTGCTCCTGCCTCACTTCTGATCCCAGGCAGGAGACCAGTGAGAGACCAAATGGCTGCAGACAATGTGGGATGCTCACTGTGGTCCCCAGCAAGTGACCAGCCAGCCAGGCAGGAGGGAAAGTCACGCTGCAGCTCTCCAGATGTTCCCTAGCAGGTGGGCTGGGCTGGGAAATCGGCTCAACAAAGGTCCCCATTACCTCCTTGGAATAGTGTCCCCTTTCTGCCACACATGTGGCAGCTGCAGAGAGGCACAGGGGCAGCACAAAATTTTTATGCCTGCCTGCATGGTGCCGTTGTGCTCCATCACTTGGTTCTGGCTTGCATGGTGGGCTGATGGACCACACTGTGCCTCAGCCAGCCCAGAAGTGCAGAGATCTGATGGTTCTGCTATCTTTGGGAAGGATTAATGCTAGAGGTTTTCAAAAGTGATGCTATAGTCATCTACCACCGCACACATGCTGTTATTGCATTTACAGGCAAGAGCATCAGGTAATCAGCCACGTTCATTAGGAGCTCATTAGCTTTACAGAAGCTTCCTCCCCACTGTAGGCTCAATTGTGCCTCCTTACAGACACACTACAGCGTTTGCTCTGCAAACGGCTCCAGCAAAATCAATAAGAGCATTCCCATGGCAAGATGTTTCGTGGAATGAGGTAAGGTGTTACCGTCGGGCCAGATGGAAGCACAACACAGAGCTCTCCGCTGGCAGAAAAGCACCCCCTCACATTCAAAAGCTCAGTCACCAACATCCTAAATTACTTGAATGACTAACTCAACTGGTGCTACAAGGGCAATAACATTTCGCAGAGAACACACAGAGGCCTTTGCTCTTCTTCATTGTACCAGCTGCAAGGCTTGCACTGCTATTTTCTAAGAGATCCCATTAAGTTTCCTTAAGATTCACTCAAAAGCTGTCGTAAGACCTCAGTTTTAAACAAAACACAATTCTCTCTAGTGCTTTGATCCTCCCATCGCTCAGCTCTTTCCAAAGGGCTCAGGATGTTTCTTCCTTTGAAGCTCTATGCTTTTAGCTTTCATGAGTGTGCTACAGCAGCTTCCCCTGGACCCACATCCTTCTGCTGTTCCAGGGTCTCAGTTGCCCCTCTGGCTTCTGAAGCCTTAGAGGAGACCTGGGAACCCCAAACCACAGAGCTAAGCTGCAGGGGACAATGCTTCCTCCGAGTCTGGGAGCCCTGGTTCTCTCTGAAAGCATCACAGGGTCTCTCCTGCCCTTACTGCAAAGTCTTTTTTTGCCCAGAAAAGGTCTAATGTTATAAAAAAGGGAGCTAGAAATAACCTGAATCCTTTACTTAGCGTTGTAGGCACCAGCTTTGGTACCAAGAGAGATATACTGATGCTGAGAAAGAAGAATATGCTGGCTTATGCTGGAGTCAACCAGAAGGCACAACCATAGAGGAGTCTGGATAACTCTTGGGGGGACTCTGCTGCAGGGACTTGCCCTGGCTGGCAGAAACACAGGAACAGAGGGAGGGAGGGAGTCGCCGTACACCCCAGTAAGCTGAAATAAAATCCCTTCCATTTTGACATATCTGGGACAGGTTACAAGAGGCACATTTTTTGCGTGTTGAGAAATTCCCCACCTTTCTACTGGTGAGCATCACAGAGGCTTGCATACACCCCGAGCTCCAGCATTAATGGCTCTCTCCTGCTATTCCACAGACCCCCTCCGTGTGCACCTCACAAATCACAGCCCCTCCAGATGGGGGCACCCCACCGTAGGAAGGCCAGGGGCTCAGAGCCAGTCCAGTGACACCAAGTGAGGACAGCCCCAGCCCAGCCATCGCCAGGCAAGTCCAGGCTCAGGTCAGGGTCTGACCAGTGAGGCGGGTGGGATGGTGCGGGTACAGCTGTGACACAGCTCAAGCAGGGAGCAAGGGCTGAGCTGCTTGCAGGGCAACCCTGTGCCTCACTCTTCTCCTCTGTGCCAGACCTGCTGTGGGCAAGGTGGCAACCTGAACTGGGGGCATGCGGGGGGCTACAAAGGTCCGGCTGTGCCCAGTGTGGATGCAAAGGAGCCAGCTGCCTCCAAAGCCACAAGAGACACATGTTGTCAACATGCCTAGCCATATGTTTGCCCAGGATTAGCGAATGTGCTGCCAGACCCAAAGCACCATAATTTTGCTAGCAGAAAAACACTCAATATTCTCTCTCATGCAATTCACTCAATGCTACTTTATTAGCATGACGAGCCAAGCTGGGACTGCCAGCTCTCAGACATTTGATGCTCTACGCTCATGTCCAGGGATGACACAGGCCATCTCGGCTCCCTCTCCTGTGGGGCAGCATCACAGGGAAGAGCTTTGTGGGGCTGCAAGTGCAAAAGCCTTTCCTGGTCCCTGCTAATGGCTCCTGTTTCTTGCTTGCTTGACCATGTTCCCTACCTCTGCCCATCCTTGAGCCGGCATGGGGCCAGGGCTGGCCTGGAGGCAGTGGCCGTGGCCCTGCGGTGCTGCCGTGATGCTGCTGTGCCCCGTTCTGCCGTAAGCGAAGCTGCCAGAACCGTGCTGGCTGCTGCTGCTGCTGTTGTTATTTCTCAGTCTCTCGATTTTTCCAGCACTGACATCTCTTT
>NW_010195989.1:34683-54442 GCF_000695765.1 Mesitornis unicolor
TTGCCATAACAACTGGCATTAAGACCTTGTTGACATTGCCCTGTTGTACTAATTGCACAATTTCCTGTCACTGTTACATGCCAGTTATTTCTTTCGAAGGGCTGAAATTGCTTTCAGCCACCTCGTCCGCTCCCTTGCTGCCTCCTTGGGCCTAGTTAGGGAGCTTGAGCAGGGAAGCAAATGATCCTGAAATGGCCCAGGGAAGTGTCATTTAAACCCATACAGAACTGCTGCCGACTCTGTAGCTGAAGCACAGGTAGTTTCCGATATTTTGCCTACACCAGTGCTTTCATTGTTGCAGTGGCTGGGGTTGTTACACCTGCAGCAGGAGCAGGAAAATTTAGGAACTGGTGGCTGCTGTGGGTTTCCATCACCCTGGGTTAGGAAACCCACCTTGGGAATGGGGGTAGCAGCATGGAAGGGATGTGCTTTCCCCAACACTGGGGGCAGCTGCTCCACACTGCCCTGTGCTCCCTCCCTCTGGAGTGCAAGCTCTGGCACACCAGCAGAGAACTGGAGGGGTCCCTGGGCTCCCAGCTGGCCCCTGGGACACTGTGGCTTGAGACTGATGGGCTGCCAGTGAGCTCAGGGCTTTTGCTCAATGATTCCACAGAGAGGAAATGATTAGGAGGATCAATTGCATTGATCCAGCCCAGTTTTCAAAGGATGCTCAGGTCACCTTGAGATGCTGCTTGTCTTGGCCTGTGGCAGCCCAGTCTCCAGCCAGAGCTCGTCATGGCTGCTGTCTGGTCTTACCTGGACCTTACTTTCCTTGTCCCTGGCGGGTCCTGCAGAATGCCTGGAAACCCTTTGCCATCTATCTCTGGGGTCTCTTACAGCTCCTCATGGCTCATAGCAGGCATTGAGAGGTCAACCCCTCTCTGATGGCTGTGGGTGGGAGGGTGAAAGCAGGGGCTGTACCAGAGCTTAAAGATGCTGGTCCCTAGTGACATAGGACACTGTAGTTAGCAGTGCCACAGCCTCATGCTGCTGAGCTCTAGCTCTCAATGAGACTCCACACGTGGAGCCCAAGTTGATTCCCAGCTGCAGAGATGCCAAAGCCCAGGAGGCAGCTTAGCTGACTGGCGGGAGCTTTCATGGACCTGTCCACCCAGCTGGGAGAAGCAGAACCATGACAGGCATTTAATTTGCATACAGGACACCCAGAAGCTGCCTTCAGCCCAGCACCACTGTGCTGAGGTGAGGGCCAGGACCTGGGAGCCACAGGCAGATCTGTATGCCCTTCTTGGTATCAAATTTTATCCATGCCATCTGGCATGCAGCCCTTTCAGGTGTCGGTCTGGGGACTCCCAGTTCACCCCCCTGTTTGGAGATGTCTGGCTCAGTCCAGGCCCCCTGAAGGTTGGCTGGGGGAAGGAGAGAGCCTCCTGCCCGTTCCTGCAGCCCTCTCAGTCCCACAAACCCAGCTACACCTAGGGGTCCTGGACAAAGGGTGCTGGCAGACTGGATGCAGGGGAGCTCACAGTCCCCATCGGGCACTCCTACATGAGCAAGGCTGCCCTGTTGTGTTCCTTAGTAATTTATCACCAAGACACTGACTTTATAAATATTAAATGAAGGGCTCCATAAATTTTTAATGCAGAAATAAAACCGCATTTGGTGGAGGAGAAAAAAACCCCACTCCTCACCCCTTCCTGTTGTCTTTCTTCCTTTCCCTGGCCTTGCCAGTGGTGGAGAACAGCAATGCGCTCAGTCCCACACCTGCTAATGCAAGGATGGAGTTGATATTTCTGCAGGGTGCTCACAGGCAGGTTTATCTGTGCAAGGGCACATCATTAGCACATCTGTACAACTTGCCGGGTATCGAGGAGGTCACACTGCAGAGCGTCATGCTCTGCAACACCATTAAATTTAATCATAAAAATGCCATGTCCTGAACTAGCACCACCTAAAGTGACCTGCAACCACTGCCCATGTAAGATCTGTGCCTGGCACTGTACTTCAGTACTTTCTCCATGCCAGCTGGCACGTTTTGGATCCAAATTCAATTCTGTCTAGGACTAACCAGTCCCATAAAGGTGGCTGACCCACATATGTGACACACAAGCATGACAACATGCCTCCAAAATTCTCTGGAAAGACCTTGGTGAGGGCTGGAAGTGGTCCTTGTGCATTTGAGGCAGCTCTAAGTTTCTCTCAAAGAGTTTTTAGAAGTGCTCAGAGTCCTCTGTGCTCCTTGGCGAGGGCTGGAAGTGGTCCTTGTGCATTTGAGGCAGCTCTAAGTTTCTCTCAAAGAGTTTTTAGAAGTGCTCAGAGTCCTCTGTGCTCCTTGGCGAGGGCTGGAAGTGGTCCTTGTGCATTTGAGGCAGCTCTAAGTTTCTCTCAAAGAGTTTTTAGAAGTGCTCAGAGTCCTCTGTGCTCCTTGGCCACATACATCTTGGTCCTAGCAAAACCAGCAGTGAGCATCATGGTGAGTTTCATGCCACAGTTGTGGCCACCACCCTGGTACCCCGAGCTTCAAGGAAGCTGCAGGAAAACCAGCAGTCGTGACCATTTGAGCCACCTGCACTGTCACCCCAGCGGTATTGGTAGCAGTGTTTGCTGCTGGCGCGCTCTTCCCCTCATCCTGGCTTTCTACCAGGCCTCCCCATTCCTGGCCATGGAGGCCAGGTTGCATCAATTTCGGACTGGCCAGGCAGCTGTTTTGGACACATCCCTTTGCAGGGCCTGCTAACGAAGGCCATAGCACTCCAAGCACAGCCTGCGCACCCCTGGGAGCTGCAGAAACGCACTCATCCCTCACTGTCAGCGTGCTGCAATGAAGAGCGCGGATGAATCATTAGGACAAGTGCTACTACAGCCCAAGTGCAAATCAGGGAAGATTGGACCTTTGGCAAATAATAGCTCTTTGCTCAAGTGTGTTACTCGTCTGTATTCAACTGTGGCTCCTTGTTCTAACCCCATCACAGGGGTTGCTCAGCAGAAGGGGTCACACTGCCACCCTTTAGGGCCCTGCACACGTGCCTCTGCAGTTCAGCTGCAACTGAGTCACCCCGATTGACAGCAAAAGAGTGGCCAGTGGTCAAACTGGCCCTGAAGATCGTTATGTCCCATCAGCCACTTCAGGATCGCTGTATTGCTACACTGCTTATCTACTTGGCTAGAAAAGCCTGATGTGAGATTACACCATGCCTCTTGTTCTCCCTACACCCACTGTGGGTCCCGCTCTCTAACCTCACAGCTCTCTGTGAAGTGCAAATGCCAGCAAATCCCTGCTCCTGCAGTCATTAACTGCAGCGAGGAAAAAAAATGTCAGCAGCTTTCTGATCATAGTGGATCAGGTGGACTTTGCCTGGACTCTTCTCAGCCAGACAGGGGCAAAGAGGAATCCCACAGAGCTTTCTCCTTGCTGCTGAATGCCTCATTATTCATCTTGGGCCTTACATTGCAGAGGGACCCTAGCTTTGCGGCCAACCTCAAAAATATCTGCAAGAGTTCATCGCTGATGAATTCCAACATTTTGGCAAGATTTTGTTGTTTCTTTAAAAGTGAGAAACACCAGAGTCAATGCTTACAACATTGTGTTGATGCAAAGGGGTCAACTGCCCCAGAGCTCCAACTGAGCAAGGTAAAACCAAGAGATGCAACTTCTCCTCCATGTACCAAGTGCTGCCTGCTGCCATCGAGGTCTGGGCAAGCCTCTGAAGTGTGAACGATGCTGCTGAACCAGCTCCCTGCACCTGAAGGCCTCCCTGGCCAAGTCCCTCTGTCCTGGGCTGTCCTCACCATGGCTCCTTGGTCGCCAGGAGCATCATCCCCAGGCGCTTGTGGGGAGGACAGGGAAGCAGGTTGTCTTGGGTGGTGATGTCTCACAGCCTGGCAGGTGGAAGAAGATTCACAAGCTCCCAGCTGCCAATCCATACAACAGAGGCAGGCATTAAACAAAACAGAAACTCATAAAAGTGATTTTAAAAATAATAATGGCCACGCAAGTTATTAAAATCTGCACTCAGCTGGGCGTGGGGCTTATTAAGTATTTTCCTGGCTTTTTGTCAGACTGTGGGATTGCCCCAGACACCAGGGCAGGGTGTATGACAAGGAGAGACAACGATCAATTTTTAATATTGCATATTTAAGCAGGCTTGGGCTCCAATCCATCATATCCCCCGGCTTTCCCTAAAATTAATCTTCAATAGCTTATCGAGAACTTCAGAAAATTAATATCCTAGCATTTCACCTTAGGGGAACAGCACTTTCTCTGGCTGAATATGCATGCGAGAGAGAAAGAGCAAGAGATGAAGTGTCTCCCTGCAAACTTCAGCTTCAAAAGATGGTTTTAGCAGAGCCACCCACCACCTCTGCAGGGCTCCAGCTCTGCAGGCACAGCAGGAAAAGCCTTTGGGAAAGAGCATCTCGGGAGTTGCTCAGAGCCTGCACTGAACCCACCACCCCGTGGCCCCGACCCCTCTATGGTCTTGCTCCCACTGAAGATGAGATGCGGGGTGATGGGCAATGCAGAAAAGACACGGCCGTTCCCAGGCAATTCAGGACACTCTACCTTTCTACTTCCTATCCAGGCCCCAAATGACTGAATCTGCCCTTAGTGTCAGCCCAGGGAAGCATGAAGAGGAACAGGAACAGGTTGTTTCCCTGTTGTCTGGCTCCAGGGAGCTGAACATCTGTGCTCTCACTCCCAAATTCAGCTGGGGGTAAAGACTCCCACTGAGAACCTGCAGAGCACAGCAGCATCCAAGCCCCACCGGCCCTGGGGAGGAGGATGGTGGGAAGCCAAAAAGGGAGTGCAGGCTGTCAGTTGGGCATGGCTTATGTCCCCAGAGGACAACACTGCTTGACTGCATGCCTCCCAGGAACAACTTGTTCATGAGTGAATAGTTTTTACAGCCACAAAGGAGGGTCAGAGTCCTCTGTGGGCTGGTGGTGACCCAGCAAGCCCTGGCAAATCACCAGGAGATGTGGCCAGGACTGCCCAGCTGAGCTTGACGCAGATCCCTTGCAAAGAGATAACCCGTCCCCGAGGAAGGTTTTGAGCTGCAAAGTGCTCACCAGGCACCCAAGGAAACTCCTCAAGTAACTCCCAGTAGTGTGGATGTGTATCTGCACCCTCAGAGTCAACGCTTCCAAACTCACTCTCCTGGAAATAGAAATGCAAACATGTGTGTAAGCCCCAGCAGGGACAGTGAGGAAGGGCTGGAGGGCTGGCTGTGTTCCCAGTTAACCAAAGGAAGGCGGCCCCAGCCATGGTGGCCATGCTGCCCCCAGGACAGCACAGCACAGCACAGCACAGCACGGTTGCTTTCTCTTTGCCCTACAGGAAGAAGCAAAAGGCTGCTTCTACCAGAGAGAAAAGAGCTATTAAAAAACTGGCTGTTATCACTTGTCCAGATGAACCCCAGACACGTGGCAAGGGCTCGGTGACCAGTGTCCCCTCTCCTCCCCATACACCCAGTATTGTGTGACCCTGGGGATCAACTGGGGATGCAGCTTGCGGTGTCCGTGAGTCAGAGAGGCTGAGCATAGCAAATCAACTCACTAAGAGATTTTTGTACCATAAGCCCACTAAACAAGGCTTGCAAAAACCAGCATCTAGCTTTTCTTGCCAGAGAGATCACCTCTCAGCTGCTCAGTAAGCATGTCTGGGAGCCAGATCCCCCTTCCCTGCCTGCTCCCCATTTCTGGGCAGCTGAGGGTATCTCAGCCAGAAGGGAGGAAGGACAGATGGGGAGGGGCCACACAGGGAGAAAGGGGGTATTTTGGTACCAGCTCCATGCTGGGCCTGAATGGGGGAGGCAAGAGGGACAGACAAAGAGACAGGGGCCAGGGGGATGGCCCAAGCCCTTTCACAGGAGCCCTCACCAGCTTCCCCATTAAACAGGTTATGTGGCAAGAGGATTAAGGGGTCAGGGAGCATGGGACCGCATCCGAGACTGGATTATCTAGAAGAGAATTAAATGGAGCTTATCTCCAGCCTAGCACGCACTGCCAGGGCCAGGTTGCCGTGCTTGTTAAATCTCCCTCTCCAGCAGCCCCCTGCCCCCAGCAGTGCTGGCAGCCCACGTCCCTCATCATCACAAGGACTGGATTTAAAGCGTGCCCACGTCCCTTGCCTTGGCCCCATATGGGGGACCCAAGGGGCTACAAGCTCCTCTGTGGCTCTCTACATCAAAGCAGGGCTGGAAGGATTTGTTATTAATAATTAAGTGCCCACAGAGCATAAGCAGAGGAGGGCTGCAGCACCCCGTGGGACCTGGGGCATCCCAGGAGCGCAGGATGAAGCATGTCCTGGAGGATGCCAGCACTGAGCATGCAGCCAGCGAGCTGTGTAGTGGGTGGGTATGAGGACAGCTGCTTAGGATTGGGATGCCCTGGGGACATGGATGCAGAGCTGGGATCTGGAGAGGTCTTTTCTGGGAAGCAGGGGCACGGCCAAGTCTGGGGACAGGCAGGAGAGGGGTCTGCCAGGAGGGCACCCAGCCCCACAGGGGACATGCCCCAGGTGGCATAGCAGGCTCTCCAGCTGGATGCAGACTCTCCTGTCCCATTGTGTTTCTTGGCTTTGTTTTCCCATTTCCCAAGAGGAAATTGTGTCTCCTCGAGGGGATGCAGCCGATCTGGCTGTGCCAGCCCCATGAGCCCCCTCCACACCACACTGGCAGCTCCCCAAAAGGCATGATTATGTTTCTCTGTAAAGAGGGCACTTATGATATGTTCATCTTCTCCAGCACCTCCCGACTGTGCTCTACAAGCACTAATTAATTAAGTCGTATACCTGGAGCTGCGGTGGAATCGGTGTCTGCCTGTTACAGTGGAGAAATGCAGACGGGGATATAACAGAGAGGGTTTGACCGCAGAGTAAATCACTGCCAGAGACCACAACAGGCTCCTGGTTCCTGCAGGTCGGTTGCAGCACACAGGGGTACTCCCAAATGGGGAAATCAAAACCTTGCCTGGCAACAAGAAATTACGACAGGTAACAAGGAAGAAAAAGATGAGCCAAAATGGATTTCTGGAGAGCAGATGGCTAAAGGTGTAAAAACAAAAAAACAAGGTGAAGAAAACCTTCCCCTCCAAAAAACAAACAACAGATAGTTGGTAGCAAATGTTACACTGACAATAAAAATGAAGCCTCCAGGGGTAATTTGGGGAATTACAGATAAGTAAATTGCACATCTGTGTGCACCAAATTGATTGGAATGATAATTAAAACCAGAACATCTCATAATACAGCCCAGTGTGCATGTCTTGGAGGAAAATCGTGTCTCACTAATCTCCCAGATTTCCTTGAACGTATCAGCCCAGCAGCGGATGCAGAACAACAAAGTGGCTATTTATTTAGAGCTCCTCTGACAAAACATTGTCCAGACAGCTGCTAACAAAGCTAATTAGGCAGGGGGCAAAAGGCACCACCTTTTCCTGCGTGGGAAACTGGCAAGGAGTCCCAAACCAGAGAGGATAAATAGTTGGGGTTTATAACAGGAGAAGATCAGCACCAGTGAAGTTGGGATGTGTACTAGGCTTCTTGCTGTGTCAGGGTGTTATTAATGGTCTGGATGGAGGAGCAGAGGCAGGAGATAGGAGCAAGTGCAAACTTTTTCAGGTGATTCATCAACATGGGAGACAGCAAGGAGCTTCAGAGAGCACCAGACATACTGTATGGATGGGTACCACGGTGACAAATTGTACTGATACTGATAAATGCAAAGAAATGCACTTTGCTGCATAAAACTCGCAGGTTTTGTAAACCTTGGAGGGCTTCTGTGCCATCCTTGGAGGAGGCTGGGGCTGCCTGGGAACAGCTCAGTCCATGCTCCCTGCTGAAGGCACAGCAGTGGTCAGTGAAGCTGCGATGCAGCCGAGGTGGATCATGAGATGCATGGCACGTAACGCGGGGATGAGCATGAGGCCCCAGGGAGAGCATGGAGGGGTTCTAGTGGGGAGTACCAGGAGGAGGGGGTAGCCTGAGGGATGGGGACCCCGACTGTCAGGGAGCAGAGGCACAGGGCAGATTTACAAAGTAACAAATGGCAGAGACAAGATGGGAAAACCCAGTTTTCTGTGTCACCTAGCAGGAGAGCAGGAGGCTGGTCAGTGAAATGCAGAGACAAGGCAGGGAAATGCCGCTTCACCCAATGTGAGAGTACATGATGGTGGTTTTTCAACAGGAAACAGCTGTTTGAGACCAGAACCTCAGCAAGATTCAACGCTGGATTAGATATACACACAGATATCAATGAAACCCAGAGCATTGCTATTACCAGTGACATTTTGTGAGGGGGATGGGAAGTGGTGTGCTTGGGGCTCCAGCTCCCATCTCTGCCAGAGCCCCAGGGGGCCAGGTCGCCCCATGCCCACTCTGCCCTTACCCTGCACCAGACACTGTTGAGGGTCTGCATCAAACCAGAGGCAGCTCCTACCTGTCTGTGCCTTGCTAGCAAGAGTTAATTTTGCTCTGGTGAACAGGATGATGAATGTCTGACGGGAGGTTGCACAAGTAAAGCCGCATGAGCAGAAACTCTCCTCCTTGGCACTCTGCCCCCCCAAACTTTTGACAGTCTCAAGGCTTCTCAGCACAGAGCATCCCAGAGCAGGGGAACTGCCCCAGACTTGGCCCATGTCACCCCATCCACAC
Source organism: Mesitornis unicolor (assembly GCF_000695765.1). Classification (NCBI taxonomy): domain Eukaryota; kingdom Metazoa; phylum Chordata; class Aves; order Mesitornithiformes; family Mesitornithidae; genus Mesitornis; species Mesitornis unicolor. Next base: position 43,292 of record NW_010195989.1, read on the forward strand.
TATCCCAGCCCTGTCCTGGCCCAAGTGCCGCCTGCGTACCTGTCAGCGCCAGCCATACTGAGCCCCAGGGGAACGCCGCGCCGGGAATATCCTCCATCTGCGCCGGGAGGAAACCTCCCTGCGTGAGAAGGCAGGCAGCTGCCTGCAGCCTTGAGCCCACTGGAAATGCTGGCAACGCTGCAAAAGGGGACAAAACCTTTGAGCGGAGACAAAATAGGAAGTGGAAAGCTTTAAGGAAATGCCGAGCCAGAGGCTCCCCGGGCTGCTCCAGCCCCAGGGCGCTCACACGAAGCCCTGGCATCCCGGCCCCTTGGCTGTGCCGGCTGCTCCCCAGCCAGTCCCCGCACATCCCAGCCCCGACCTGCGCCCTCTGGCTTTTTATCTCCCTCCGAGCCCCCCAAGCGGTGGCTCCATTCACGGACATGAGCTTTTGGATGCTAACAAACCGAGCGTGCATAAAGCGGGTGAACCTTGCAGTCACCTCGCTGGGGGTGAAAGCTGGGCTCAGAGATAAGCTTGGAGGTGCGAAAGGTGAGTGCTTTGGCCCTTGGCATCTTCCTCCTTCACCCTCTCCTAGGAGAAGTTTGAAAGCCTCCTAGTATTTCTCTTTGGCTCCAATTAGCCGCAAAATTATTTCCTATTGCAGCAAGCAAATTCAACTTTCCTCTTTCCCACAATCTTAACACCAGCCCCACAGCTCACCTTGCCAAACACAGTACAGGATGCAGGTTATTACACTGGGAATATAATCCTCCAGGCTCCTCATGCTCCTTTCACATTAATTCATAATTGAAGGAAGAAAGAGTCCACTTATGCCGTAGGAATATGGCCCTTACACATCTATCTCTGTGTCTTTTAAGAGAGAAGAAACTCTTCCCTTCCACTCCCTTCCCAACTTCTCTCTCCCAGATCCATCATCATTAGCAACTATAAACGTCAGAGCCACAGCCATTAGGCTGCTATTCCTAGATAAATAATGCTTTTCATATTTAATTTACAAGTGGTTGCAGAGCTTCTTTGGGGTGCACGGGGTTAATTAAGAGCTGAATTAGATGGAAATGCTTCTCCCGGAGGAAACTCAATTAAACTGCTCTGGCAAAAAACCAAGGATGGTCAGGATTTCTCCCCATACAGCGGTGCTGTGCCGGCTGTCCCGACCGCTGAGGTGTGCGGTGCCTGGGCTGTCACCTGCAGGTGACAGAGCTGTGTCCCCTGCACCTGGCGAAGGAGGCTCTTTTCCTACCTAATGCCTTATATGTGTGTGCCACGATGAGCACAGCCCACTGCCCTGGACCCCTGTGAGAAAGAGGGGACCAGAGAGGAAGCAGAGCACTGAAGCAGCAGAGGCAAATAATGATGAGGGACACCACCACTAAGGAGCACCCAGCACATGCATGGGACACACACGATAATGGCTCCTCCTTTGGAGTTTGAATATCAAGAGTCCCTGGGTTTTGGTCAGACATGCCAGTGATGATGCTCAAGGTTAATCTTTCCTCCTGCTGCACAAGCAAGTTGCCAAATGCTCCTCAGGAAAGTGATCTCCAAAACAGGAGGTGTACCAAGACCTTGCTGTGCAAATGAAGGAAGCTCCTGGCCTCCTCCTCCCAGACATCTGCTCACCAAAGCAGTGTGTGCTGTGAATCCCAAACTACCACAGGCCCCATGCGAGCTATACATCCTTCCTGTAGTGGTTTATGGGCAGCAGTTCCTTTCCTTCCCATGAAAAAGAGCTACAGACAGAGCAGCGCTGCTGGAAGAAATAAAATAAAACAAACAAAAAACCCTAAACCCCAGCAAACCCTCTAGAGAAGGAAGTGAGATCTTCTAGGATGTCAAGAAAGTTTGTTTGCAGGGGCTTTACGCTCTTATCCCAGCCCAATGAGGGAGGCAGTGTGCCAGGGAGTGGATATGCAGCTTGCTAGACAGGCTGAAAATGCTAAAATTCAAGTGTTCATTGTCCATACACAAACCCTTGTAAAGACCTGTCAAGCCAAGGAAGCATTCAGTGACCCTGATCAACAGGTCTTCAAACTCGTACTCAGTTGATCCTACTTTTGCTCTGCTATGTGTGTCCTTTCAATAGCGAAATCCAGGAAGCAAATGGTCTGGTGGCACCTCCATGCCACTCCTGAGTGGCTTCAGCTTCAAGGAGGTGGAGGACTGGTACCAGGAGTTTCCCTTAGCAGCAGGTGCTTGATCTTAGGGACCTGCATGTCCCACAGCTCCTTCCCTGGCTCTGTTCCTGAATGATGCTGGCGTCTGAAAGCGATTCAGCTGTTTCTTCAACTCTCACAGCACAATGAAGATGAACACCGTCTCATCCTTTCTAATATCAGCCTCAGTGTTTGATGTGGTTACCTGCTGCGTTCACTTGGCACTTGAACATTCAGGCCTATCAATTTAATCTTAATTGTGCTCTTAATTTGATCATTGTGTTGTTCCACCTCTAACTGGCTTAGAATCTGGTAGTAAATTTGCCCTGCAATGTGCTTGGCTTAAATGTACATTTGCTTTATTGGCCTTCATACAATATTTGCAAGGCAGAGTACTGAATCAGTTTATTCTGTTGACTTGCAGTAAGGGTAATGAACTTGGGAGCAGAAGTCCCTTTGGTAATGTGCTCTGCTACCAAACCAGAGCTTCTGTATCCCACAGAGCCTGCCCCATCCTTCCCCTGGCCATGGAGTGGGTCAGGCAGAGATGACTGAGCCAGGCAGTGTCAGAAGCCAGGCAGGCTTCCTCCAAAAGTGTTTCCAAGTGCGGCTGGTCAGGGAGAAAGAGAGCCGAGTATTTGCTACACTTCTACCAACGTGCTTTTCTCCCTTGGTCTTCTGGCTTGTCTGCTGCTTAGCTGCATGCAGCACTTATAGTGTCTCTCAGTGCTTGACATGCCTGGCCTAACGGAGAGGAGGACAAGGGGGAAAACCAGGCTTTAGAAATTTTCACTGCCTTCTTCCAGAGGCTGCAAATCCTCAGCTCCTTGAAGCCACCTGGGTGAAGTTCCTCACACAAACGCAGCCTGTGCAGAAGCAGGAGGAGCTGAGAGACAGTGGGAGTAGAGCAGGAGAAACCCTGGGTGTTGCATTCCTCATCCCAGGACTTTGCAAAGCCCACAGAGGCTTCCCTGAGCTTTGCAGTGAGGAAACCAAGTGCCTGCCAGTCCGGTCCCACCTGGGCCTGCCTGCTCTGCCTCTGGCTGCGGGTAAGGGAGTGGGCTAGCCCGAGTACCCAGAACAAGCCTCTTGCTGACTAAAAGCCTTAGGAGCCTGGCAAGGACGGGCTCCCTGTGAGCATGCCGCAGCCGGACTTGCAGGGAGAGCCAAGGATGTCCTGGCATGTCATCTCCCCCGTCCCCTGGGAAATTGTTGTATTTAATTACAAGAGAGTTAAGGAAAGAAAGACGAGTGCCTGTGGAGGAGTAACCCGTCACCCGGCTAGCTGGTTTCCGCCATGCAGGAGACAGAAGCAAAGGAACATTTAATCCTGCTGGCTGAGGACGGCCAAATTGAGATCTACAGGGACTTCTCTGTGCAAATGCCATACGGCGACAAACAGCCTGGGTAACAGGATAAGCTTTATCTGAACAATCAGCCACTTCAGCGCAGCCTTCCAGGGCCACTGGCACCGGCCAGCAAGCGGTCATCCAGGGACAACTCCTCCAGCCCAGCCGGAGAGTCAAGAAAAGGAGAGCAGCCTGGGATGTTGCTGGATTTGGGCAGCTCAGCCAAAAAGCCTCTGCAAGCTCCCCCTTTGCCTAGAAACCAGCCCGTTACCCAGGCCTCTTGGCCAAACGCTTCTGGACAGCCCAGGACAGGAGGCTGTGGCTGCCCACTCCCTGGCCACCACCCGCCACCCACCCGCACACCTACATGGCCCATGTGCCCACCGGCACAGCAGCCCCTTGTACACCCAACAGGGCTTTCCACCTCAGCTGCCGCTGGTGTCCCTCCCTGCGACCCGCCTGCCTTCTGAGAGCTCTCCTGAGTGCAGGGATATTAATGATGCTGCCTTTTGATATGCAAACGGAGCGCTCATTACGCCTCTCGCCCCACATCCTCTGAGCTGTTAATTAAAGAGTGTGCAGGAGGCAGAAAATTATCGTCGCCTGCAAAATAAACCAACAATGCTCGGACGGCTGCACGCCATCCCCCCCAAAGGATATGCAGCAGGACCCTGGCAGCAGCAGGACAGATGGACCCACGCTGCCCAGTGGTCTGGCAGATGAACCCCACAGCTCCCACTCAGCTGTAACTTGCAGCACCAAAAGCTGTGGCCAGGCCACGGTACCTGTGCTGGGACAGGACAGCTTGTGAGCAGCTGTGGCACAGGGGACAAATGCGCAGAGCCACCTACCAGCACCACGCTGCTCTTCAGAGCACGGCTGGGTTTGCCCAGCCTCTTCTGGGCTCTGTGCAAGCAAGAGAGACCCCTTTCCACCAGCTCTGAGAGGGAGGGATGGGTTTCCCCTTCCCCAGCCCCTGCCTGGATGCTCACCACCTGAAGGTGATGGGAATGGGTTATTTTAGCACTGACCTTCATGGTGCCTCTGCTTCCTGGGGGAGAAAGAGACCTGGAGCCAGCACAGCACTTTGAAAGGAGGGCGGCAGTGGCCAGATGCCCTTGAGTGAGCCCTGGAGAGCTGCTGCTGCAGCCCAGAGGCAAGGTTAGCAGGGCTGATGTACAAAACATGCCAGTGATTTGGCCATGATGAGCCTTTTGGGGAAGGAGGGGCAAGCTGAATGGGAGCCAAGTGGGCAAGGATGCCCTGATTGGTCACAAAAATGGCACTCCTCTCCCATCGCTGCATTGCTGGGGGAAGGGGCTCTCCCAGGCCCTTCCCCAAACTGCCTCACACCCTACTCAGGCATCTCGCCTCAGAACCAACCAGCAGCTTTTTGGGGCTCTGAATCCAGTCCTTGCAGAAAGAAGCAAGTGCCTGCAGCAGTTACTGACAGATCAAAGGGAAGGGTAGGAGTTGGAGCCCACAATTTCCTTCTGCTCCGACTAAACGAGGAATCAAATTAAACTGTTATCGAGCTGAGTGGAGACTGCCCGACCCACTTTCCCTCTTAGGTGGATTTGTGTTTAACCCTAGCTGCAGTTTAACCCTTTGTGTTTAACAGTGGCTGCAGTTGCTTCCAGGAGCTGCCTCTCCCCACCTGGCTGGATCAAAAACTCAGCCGTGACTCTCTAGTAGAGGATAATGCTCCTGAAAACTCCAGATCCTAGCATGCCAACTGACCCGGAGAGGGCAGGATAACAGTTTGGGCCAGTTGGGTTTGGGCCCATTTTGTGTGTCCCCTATCCTTCCACAGATTGCCCATGGCTCAGAAGGCAGCCACGTTGAGACGCAGCACAGCCCTTCACTAGAAGGATGCATTGGGTTTTTTTCCCTTGCCATTTATTTTGATACAGCCTGCATTTGTCTCTGCTGTTGGGAAACAGAGATTACTGCAGAAATGAGACTCTCCCACTCCCTCCTCTCATGGCGCTGGTTAGAAATGACAGAAACAGCAGGTGCTGTGTGGACAGTAATGGGCTTGCCGTCCTCTTTGCACCCAACAAGGATTGCCTGATTTGTAGCCCTGTGGAGAACGGAGAGCTCGCAGGCAGGAGGCCTGCTCTGGAGCTGCCTGATGTTTTGGAGAGAGGCTGCTCCTTTGCACTTTTTTGCCCACCAGAAGAAAGGTAAACCCTCATTCACAAATAAACACCACCTCTTCCTGCCCTCCTGGGACAGGCTTTAATTTCTGCTTGACTGAGAAGCTGCTGCAAGCCCCCACCTCTTCCCTCTTTCTTCTCCCTCTTTCCAAGTGGGTGGTGTTTCTGTACCCTGGGGAAGAGGCCCCTCCATGGCAGGAGGTTGCTCTCTCAGCTGGAGACAGGGATGCTGGATCTGCAGGACAGACCCCAATTCCTGTGTTTCCCACACCTCCAGAGAGAAGATGCTGGGAGTGGGATCTAAGCAACTCCTCAGATATTTCCACTGCTCCTAATTGGTGCTGTACCCAGGTGCCATCATCCCTATGGGGACTTTGGAGGCGCAGTCTCTATGGAGTCTGCACAGACAGATGATTTGTCATGCTCTCCCTTGGGATTTCCTCCTGCCTCCACTGGTGAGGGTGCTTCACCCCCCAGGGTTCAGCATGGAGGAGGCTCGGGGAGCCGGCACTGGGAGTTGCCAGCTCAGCTCTCTCCAGAGGCAGAGACAGCCACTGCCTCCTGTGACCCCAACGCCTCACCTAACGTGGTAGTGACAACGGTGGCAGTGACTGATGCAGGGGTGGAGATCACTGCAGCCTGTTTCCCTGGGGCAGCAGTGGGCACAGGACGGTGGTTTTCCTTCCTCTCCCACCCCATCCTGCTCTCTCAGGAAGTGGAAGATGCAAAAGCAACTTAATCAAAGCAACTCTGCTTCTCCACCTCCTCGCCATCCCACAACCATGCCTCTCCCCTGTATCCCAGCCTCCCGGGATCTTGCTGCAATGCTGAGGGTTCGTAACCCCCACGTCAGCAGTTCTGCATGGCTTCAGCAACCATGGAAGCTGCCCCTGCCCCTGCCCTTCAGCCTTCCTCCCACTCCTCCCACAAGCAGGACAATCCATCTCCTCATATCAGGACTCACCTTGCCATCCATCACCGACTGCCTGAGCACATTATCCTTCACTTCTCCAGGCAGCGGTCAAGGAAGGAAGCTGGGACAAATCAGTTCCTCTGTTGAATCCCAGACGAGCTTGAACCTTGGCTCTGTGTGACTGTGCTGTGGGGCTGGAGCTTTGTTGATTCAAACTTTCCTAAGACCAACACGGTCCATGGAGCTGCCTGGTATTGCAGACACCACCTGGGGTCCTTGTGGGTGGGAGCTGTGGCAGACAGGACAGTCTGAATACCACTGTGCTGGACCACAGGCAGCTACATCCATCCTTATTGCCACACTCTGGCCTGCACCCCTAGGGCTGCAGAATGGAAATCCCAGTACATCCACCTCCAAAATTTCCACAATAGCACCTCCTGTGCCAGCTCTGTGGCAGGGATGTGCCTGTGGGGGAAGAAGTGGCATTCCACCATCGCAGTGATGTCCATCCTTGTGCTTCTGATGACAGTTATCAAGTGGGCTCAATTTCACATTATGCCAAAAATAAAGTGGTCTCCTCTTTAGGTGTTTAGTGCAGGCACAAGGACGTGTTAAGGGTCTGACCCATGCTGACCTGATATCCCAGACATGTTAACTAGGGGAAAAAGTATTTTGAAAGGCCAAAGAAGAATCACAGCTTCTCATGGTATATTATATTCATTAAAAAAAAATTATTCTCCTAAATACACGGTTTAATTTGAGTCAGCAGAAACAGGTGCTACCAATTTAAACACCTCACCACAAATTCAGTACATAGTTATGCAGAAATACGAAGCACTTTGGATTAATATGCATTTAGTATAATGCACTGGTATTTAGATTATATTGAATTGCTGCATTTCTATGTGCATGCTAATATTAAATGTGCATCTACACATTAACTGTGTATGTATTAGCAGATTTTCAGAAGCCAGTGCTGACCAAGAGCTTTGAATGACCCTAAAGCAGTACTTTTGAGTACTTTTGAAGAAGCACCCGATGACCAACGGGATAAGTAGTGGTCAGGCCCCACAGGCTCCTGTTTGTGGGTCCTGCTGTTTTGGAAAAGCAGGAAGGGATGAACAGTCTCGTTTCTCACATGAACTCTTGCTTTTTGGGGAGACTCGATTTCATCCATCAGTGCAGAAGGCTCTCTGCTCGCCTAGGCTGAGCTGAGCCAGGAGTGGAGCTCAGCCACCCTGGCAGTGCATCCCGAGGAACCAGCTCACCCACGTCCCCTCTGAGCAGCTCCTCCTGGGGACAGACCTGCCAGCTCCTGCCGCTCTGCCAGCGTGTCCTGGCTGTCACTGAGCTCTGGAGGATCACCCATGCCATGTGAAGAGTGGAGTCCTCCAGAGGTGTCACCCAGCCCTTGCTGCCGCTCTGACCGCAGCACCTCTAGGAGAGGCCACACCACACGCACCCCCTGCGGCTCTCAGCTCCCCGGCACCTTGGAGTTTTGTCCAGGCTGATACAAAAGCTTTCCGTTTCCTTTCCAGGGACCACTCTGCAGCCATGGAGGTGTGATTACCAGGCAGCTTCCTGCTCCCTTTCACCTCTTTCTCTTTAGTTTCATCCCTTGTTTCTCTCCTCCCCTGGGTATTTGCCCCCTGCTACCATGTCTCCACCCAGCTAAGCCAGACATGAGGCTCTTTTAGCCTCCCTTCACACACAAGCTTTCCAGCCTGTTCTCTTGTTTTTCTAGAAACTGCCCCAGTCTCTCTGACAACCTGTCCTAGTCTGGATTGCCCTGAGTAATGTAGTGTGACCCCATTGCTGACCCTGCTTTGAGCAGGAGGTTGGAACTGAGACCTCCTGAGGTTCCTCTTCCAGCCCCCATTTTCCTGTGGCCCTAATGCCCTGCCCCACACACACACTTTGGGGGTGGTCCCAGACCTTTCCCAGACTAAACTCTTCCTGGGCTCAAGTTGGTGGTGGCATCTTCTTGGAAGGTCTCCTCTCACATCCAGAAACACGCACTCATGCTGGCCTCTCTCCTCCATGCCTTAGCCCACTCACAGGGCGTGCACAGGGGCTCCATTGCAGACCCCCCAGCCTTCCCTCTTACCACCTCCCTGGGGGAGACCCTCTCACCCCACCAGCAGCACACTCCAGCAATGATGAGTCAGAGCTCATTCAGCAGAGAGGGAAGGCATGCGTCCTCTGCTAGGGAACCGAGTAAAACAGGCAGAAAATACACTAAAGCCCTTGCCACTTGCTTACGGCTGACAAATTAGTTTTGCATTACGTTTTTAATGTGCCTGGCTTGTTGGCTCTGCTCAGAGCACGGCTGGAGCAGGCAGCACAGGGGGGAGAGGGGAGAGCAGAAGGGGCAGTAAGGACAGGCGACATTGTGCTGGAGCAGATGGCTGGGGAGAAAGCAATGAGGCTTCTCTCCTGCTGCCCTCAGGGCTTTGGGGGGGAGGCCCTGCTTCAGGGGAGGAGGAAGAAGGGATGTTCCTAGTGGGCACCAGGCAATCCACATGCTCTCCCACAGCACTGGCATCTCCAGCCAGGTCTAGCCAGATGTCTGGTTTGTCCCTTCCCTTGGGAGCCACAGCCATGATACTTTGCAGAGCGAGGCGGCTTCCCAGTTCCACTTCCTTATCTGGCAAAGGTGGTGGCTACAGTCCATCCCCATGAGTGCCTGAAATCCCTTCCTAGCTCCCCTCTGCCTCACCAGGAGGCTACAGGAGGTCAGCAGAAACCCTGACTCTGCAGGCACCATGGCGGTCTCTGTTTCCATCTCCAGGTTGCCAGAGGGGTCTCTGGGTCCCAGAGTAGCATGTGGGCAGGTGAAAGCCATAGTCAAAAGAAATGGCATCCAGTGCATTCCTTGGGAAGGTGCAGATTCATCAAACCCAAAATATCCAATCTCAGCTCCCACGAAATTGCTGCCAGTTCTGGACTGGCTCTAGCAGAAAGGGGGTGGATAGTGGATGAAGCACAGGCAGCTTGGAGGAGGCTGTTTAAACTACAGCAGGCTCAGAACTGCTCTAGTTTACACTGGGGACTACATCCAGGCTTTCATCTACCCATACTCGGGGGCTTGAGGTGTCTTCTTGCTTGCAGGGGTTAGAAGGGTGAGAATTTTCAAAGGGTAGCAAAGAGATGGTGAAAAGCGGCATCCCTGGCTGGGAGCAAAGAGCAGCTTTTGTGAAAGTCACGCAAAGAGAGAAATCAATACAGCTCAAAAACACGCACGACAAAAGAACAAGCAGAAAAAGCAAGTGGCCCACCAAAATCAAACCTGAAGGTGCAGCCAAGGAGCTTGACAGCTGCCTGGAACAGCAGGAGAAGCCACAGAGGAAGAACAAGCATAGAGTCAGAGCACGTGGGGCTGCAAAAGGGCTCCAGACATAAAACTTCCAGTACTGAGTCCTCACAGTAACCTGATGCAGAGTCCAAGTCTGTCTGGGGAGCCAGCAAGGCCCCCCCCATCCCAGCTGGCCTCTCATGCTGATACCTCTTCCAACCGTGACCCTGCCTTCTTTCCGGCTCTGCTGCAAAACCTTAACCCTTACTCCTCAGGGAAGGATTAGGCCCTGAGACAGTCCCGAGCTGTGCTGCTGGGTGCTGGGAGATCAGCACACAAATGCAGATCTATACTGGCATTCAGTTTGGCAGCTCATGGACCTTTTCTGTGGTCATCTCATGAAGGAGCCAGGCAGCGCCTGTGCAGAGCACAAGGGTCCCAACCTGGAGACTTTGCCTGCCTACTGCTTCTGGCCTGAGAGTCTCCGGGGCATCTTCTCGCTCTCCTCCTGGGACACCAGCCAGCATCCCTGTCCCAGGCAGCGTCCTTGCCTGCTCCTGTCTCTGTGCTGGGTCAGCACCCTGGGGATCAGCTCCAGCATTACGCCTGGAGGAGAAGCAGCACCGACATGCAGGCTCAGCAGAAGAGGTTCCCTGTGGGGACAGGAGTTGCTCCCCTGCCCCGCTTCAGCAAAGCTGTCAGAACAACCAGCCCTGCAAGCGGAAAAGCTGCAGCCATGACCATGTGCAAGCCCTGAGCAGGGAAGGGGGAACATGAGGTGGGCAGGAAGGCGTGGGGAGCTGGGTGACCCTGGAAGGCACCTGTTGAATCTGTATCATAGAGCTAATCCGGGATTTCGATGCTCAGATACCGACAGCAGTAGCCACAGGCACCCAGAGCAGGCAGCCAGCAGCAAACACTCCAGTGCACCCCAGTATGTCAGCACTGTGGCCAAAGCCCTCCACCAGCCTCCCTAGCCCAGTTTGCAGGGAAGCCTATGGGCACTGAGCAACCTGTGTGCCCAGGAGCGGAGGGAGCTGCAAGACTGGGGTGGCATGGCCAGGATGGGTTTCCTCCAGGTTTGCAGGAGGGAGCCCCAACTCCTGGGCCCCCCAAGCGTGTTGCCTGCAGTCTGCTTGCCTGCGCTGACTGTGCTTGAAGGCAGGGCCGCCACGGCTGTGCTGGCCCCAGCTTCCTGAAAGGGTTCATTGTGGGCAGCAGCAGCAGGGACACAGGCAGCATTGAGGGCGGTGGGTGCCCTGCGCTGCCGGCCGGGGGG
>NW_010195989.1:54473-61692 GCF_000695765.1 Mesitornis unicolor
TCCCCTATGCCTGGCCACTGGCAGGCCCAGCCTCCTAGGCCCCCATGAAAAGGCTGGTTTGTAACACTGCCTGCAGCTGGGAGTGCAGGAGGATGAGGCACCCGGCATGTGCTTCTGGAGCTCCCAAGTGAGAGCAGCCTCTGCACTTATCCTCTTACCCCCTTCTCTGCCAGTCCCACCACCCTGGCACAGCACAGCATCTCTTCAGGGTCCCCAGCCCTGCCTTTCTCACCCAAGCCTGGCCCTAGCCCCTCGGGGCGATGCTGCATCTCTGCTCAGCAAGGCCACTGCTCAAAACTCCTCAAAGCAGCTGCTGGATGCTCCCCGTGCTCTCCGTTCACCTTCTCCTTAGGATGGAGCTGAGTGGGACCCAGCCTGTCTGGGGAGGGAGCAGTGCCAGGACTCCAGCTCTGCCTGGCCCTCAGCAGCTCCTGCAGCCACCAGTAAACACACATCAAGCTCCTGCAGCCACCAGTAAACACTCAAAACAGAGGAAGGAAGGACGCCTGCCCAGGGAAGCTGGCCCCAAGGCATCCGGTGACAGCGGCCAGCACCTGCAGCTGTGCGGGGCCAGGCTGGGAAGGGCAGTGTGCTGGAGGCAAAGTCTCTCAGCCTCTCCTGGCCCACAGTACTTGAGAAGTGCGTAAAAAGAAAAATTACTTCCGTGATGACCTGGCTGTGTAACTCGTCAGGTGGGAAATGACATTTTCTCTCCTGGCCCTGGAGCCAGGAGGCTTTTGCCATCCACACAGGCAGTGTACGGGGGCAGTTGGGGCAGAGTGAAGCAGCAGCTCCCCAGCTTTGCCAGCGCAGACCTGGCAGGGAACAGGCTCACCTCCTTCTCTCCTGGGGCAGCCCAGCAGGCTGGCAAGGAGGGGTGCATGCCTGCCAGTGGGGCAGCCCTTCCTTGTCTCGTGGACAGCACGGTGGTTTAAGGAGGGGTCATGGGGCTGCTACCCAGCAGGGCTCACTGCGTGGGGCTTCAGGACACAGCTTTCTGCACCCTTCAAGCAGTGGCTAGAGGAGACAGGATGTTCTTGGGAATGGCCAGGGACCCATCTGTTCTTAGAGAGACAGACAGACACTCAGGGTGCTTTCTGGGCTTTCAGTGTGAATGGCACCAACTCATGTACATCCTGGGTGGGTGTGGACTCCCATGGAGGCTTTGTGAACTTCAGGCAATTTAAGATGAAATGAGAGACTCTGCTGATGCCTCCTGCTTCCCCAGGGACTTAATGAGGGCTAATTTGAGGCTCTGCAGGAGCATAACTCCCACATCAAAAGGGCTGGGCTGTGGTGTGGGTCATGCCTGGCTTTCCAGCAGAGGCACAGCTCTGGGATGCATGAAGCACCACCACCCCTTGCCCTCCACCACAGCCCTTGCCTCTTCAGGCTAGGGCTGGGGTCACAGTGGGTCCTGTGTCCTCCTGCTGCTCTGTGGCCAGGCAGGCAGCCCCTTCCTGTGAGCACCCCACTCCTTCATGCCCCTTTGGCAACGGTGCCCTTTGCCATGTGCAATCCTCCTTGTTGGGGTAGAGGCACAACTATCTCAGGGCTGAACCACAGCCCTCTGGACAGACTTTTGTCTAGTCTCAGGCACTGTAAGCAGGACCCAGCAGCCTTCCCATCTTCCTTGGAGACTGGCCAGTTCCTCACAAGGTCCCTCTGCTCTGAGGGGATCCCCATAGATGCAGTGGCCATGACCATACATTAGAGCAACTTAAAAAAAACCCAAAATCTTCCAGGCAACATAAGAACAACCAGTACCACATAAACTTCAACACCTTGCATCCCTTTTTTTTCCAAAATGAGAAATTAATCTGACCAAAAGCCCAGGGTACTGGGGCAGACCTGCTCTGACCCAACACAGCCTGCTTCTCCATGCCCAAGACCCCAGCCTTGGGTGGTGAGCAAGTAGTAGAGGGTCTCATTTCCCCCTACACGCAGGACACCTAGCATCCAGGCCTGGCAGGTGGCCAGCAGCTCATCTTAGCCATTGCAGAGGCTTTTAATGGAAATATTAAGACTAGTATGAATGACGGACAAATGCAAGCTCATGTGTGTATGCACTGGGAGGACAGCAGAACAAGGTCTAAAAGAACGGCTGTATTCATAACGGAGGATGCATTTCCATTTAATCAACCTGAGCACCACCAAGTACAGGTGTGATAAGCCCAAGCACAGACATTGTGTTAGCAGGAGACATTAGAATCCTATTACTTTCTGCTAACCCAGCAGCAACATCCTACCAACAGACAGAGAGGATCTGTCCAAAACTAGTTCATCACTGCCCAGCAAGAGATGAACAGGAGACAGATCTGACCCAGTGACCAGCATCCCTTGTCCTCTGGATCACAGAGATCCTGAAGGGGAAACACATCTTTGTGTTTGTATATAGACTATGGGTAAAACCAGCTTGCTTAGAGATTTTGTATAATAAAGTCACCTTCCTCTTCTATAAGATCCTGCTGTCTTACACCATGATTAAATGACCCCCACTTTTCAGCCACTTAAAAACCTCTATAAGACACACAAGTGTATGAATGCAGAGCACCTTATCCTGGCACGGCACGGCACAAAGGTGGCACACATGGCTGGCTTGTAGAGTCCTGTGATTTGTTATGTGATCAAAGCAGCCCACGTACCTGATGCCACCAAACAGCCCCAGGAAATCGTTTCCTGTGGGTGATCCTACCTGCCTGAGCCAGCTGAGGAGGCTGGCTGGGACTGGTGGGACACAGGAATGGTCAAGGGGGTTTGCCCCAGAAACAGACTGCTATTTAACCAGACTTTTAATTTCTGGTTTTCCACTGACACTTTCACTTCCCTCCCCCCCACTTTTTCACTCCAGTGAAACATGGAGTCTCTTAGTCAATAGTCACCCAACCCTTCCATAAATTCACAATATATGAAATATTTGTATTAAAAATATCAGAATCAGTGTTAAAGTTACTACTGTATTTTGAACTCCCAAGAAAATGGGACTATGAAAGATAAAACCCACATAAAAGTGTTGACTTGGCTACAGTCTGATTTATGGGGCATATTTAACACCATGAAACCTGATGTACACTTATAGAGAATAAAACAAAAACAGTGGTAGTCCAGTACGGCTTTTGTTACAAGCTTTGATCCTCCATCAGTGGATGATTTTCCTGTTGACCTCACCTCAAGGGAGATGGAAATGAGCCTGGGTGGCATGACCATGGCTGGGGGCTGAGCAGTGCGGCTGGGGGAAAACTACACTGTGTTTCATTTACGTTGTTTTCTGTGCTAGGAGTAGCACAGATCCCAGGAGCTTGCAAGACTTGACATTTTCCTGGGAGTTTCTTGGGAGTAAAATGTGATGCTAAGATGGATGTTGGCCCAGACTGGTGACCAGGCTGTGGGGATCACGGTGGGCTGAGCAGGTGTACAGCCAAGGTAGGATTCTTAGCTGAGGTGAGTTAGCGCAGCTGCTCCTGCTTTCAGTCCCGGGTGCTCTCTGCACTTGCTGGGTCTGTGTTTCCAAACATATCAGGCTAGAGAGAAGGACAAGAATGATGAAAAGCCCAGAAACTCACACTTCGCCATGAGAGATAAAGAAGTTAGGTCTCTTTAACTTCTCAGAGAGAAGGTTAAGAGGTGCCTTGATCATGATCTATTAATACCTACACAGGAGAAATAGTTCAGATAGTAGATAGCTCTTTAATCTAATAGCGAAAGGCATAATGAAACCCGGTGGCTGGAAGCCAAAACTCGATGCCTCCAGACTAGAAATAAGGGTTGTGTTTCTCCATCAGGAGCATCAAGCTCTGGAACAACTCACCCACAGCTGTGATGGCATCTCTGCTGAGACGAAGGTGTGCCGGCACCCTGCTCTGATGCAGGGATTATTTGGTACTAGGTGGTAGGTAGCCTGTGGCCCACAGGGGCAAGGCTGAACAGTTGTTGCCTCTTTGACCCTTAAAATCTGGGATTTTACACATGAATAGTTGACTGTGTTTATTTTTGTGTAGAGGAGGAGAATCTCCCTCCCCTCCTCAGCAATTTAAAATTGATCTGTAGCCACAACAGTGTATATATGTCCAAGTAACAACATAACATTGAGATGGTTGCTTTTGCCCTCATTCATTTCGTTTATGTTGTTCTATTGACTTGCTGTGGGTCTTCAGAAGGAAAACCAAAAAGCAGAGAAATGCTGGAGTAAATAAACACATCCTTGGCTACATTACCAGTCCTGCAGACACAGAGTTTATAAGCTCCTCAAGAGAAGGGATTATAACATGAGCTGTTTATCACCGCTTCTGAACTACAGAAGAACGTAGTCTGAAGTCTTTTGTTAAAGCTTTTATGTGATGGCCAAAGAGAAAGGACATTTTCTGAAAGTCAAGTGTTCCCAAAATGTTCCAGACTCTGTCCCTTAAGATCAAGTTACCCAAAAATCACTTCGTGAGAAACTTGGCTAGCACTCCTATGGGGCTTAGGAAGGATTTTGGTAACCCTGCTGGCTCCGTGCACCATTGGGCTCTGGCAGACTTCAGAAATTCCTCATGGAGAGGCTTGTGCACCCTGCAGCGCTGCAAACAGAGCGATGGGGCAGGGGAGAAGCAGCGGCAGCCCCTGCTTCAGCACAGCCCTCCGGCTGCTCCCATCTGGCTGCTCCCATCCCGCTGCCGTGCCCCTGCTGTGGCCACGCTGCTGCCCAGCAGCCGCCAGCCAGCGAAACAGCAGCTCCTTCTCTGCGAAATACCTTGCGATCCTCAGCGCATACTTGGCCTGTGGGGCAGCCACAAAGGGTTTTATCATCTCGGCCCTAAGCCGTGCTTCCTTGCAGCAGGGAACGTGGGTGCACAAGCGCTACAGTTCGATCTGACACAGGCTCTCAAAATGCCGTGCTTAAGCACACAAATGGTATTTTCTATTAGTCTGCCTTTAAATTTATGTGCCTTAGTACGTTGCTCTTTATGTTAATGGCGTTTCACAAGATGAACGGGGGATATAACGTGGCCAGATTACTGTGAGAATCGTAACTTTGCTCACAACTGCATTTTGAGTGATTAGAACAGTAACCTTCATATCACCTTAACAGCCACATTGGTATTTTATTACATATATTCCCAAGCAGATTATGTTGTTAAGGCAGATTTTTTGAACCATAACTCAAGAGGAGAAAATACAATGCCTTCGCAGAAATCTGTTGCTGGAGAGCATGGAAATTGGATGCTTTCAAACTGCATTTGGGCTTAGATGAAAATTTTAAAAGGTGCGCTTCTTTGACTTTCCAAGTCACCAGCAGCCTCCCTGCTCCCCTGCCTAAAGCCATGCAGGGGAAAAAGATGCATTTTAAATAGAGGCAAATTTTCTTGATGAGAATGAGGTATAGCCACAGCAGTCCTTCCCTCTGAAAAGCAAACTGACCACAAACACACACCATGGAGTCTAATTAATATTTTAATACTCACCTGCCAGAGATACAGATCTACAATGTGGAAACTTTCAAATCAACCACATCTCTCTAGATTAACGCTTAAAATACCTGGAAGCAGCAGAAAATGTGATCATGCCCAGCTGAAATTATGAGAAGATTCTGTTTGTCCTTCAGCCCTGCTTTTATTTCTCAGTTTTTGCATCGTTCTCTCAAACTTCTTTCCATCATACCAGACAGCCTCTACTGCCACATTACCTTGACTGCCCTGGGTTCAACATCACCATTTAAAGCCTAGTAGACAGTCAACGCGCATCACTGGTGTTTGGAAGTTCTCCAGGCACCCATGCTAGTCCCGCAGGTGGGGGGACAACCTCCAGCACTTGGAGATACATGTCCAACTAGCTGCAGGATTGCTCCACATTGTGGGGGACCCTGGATTTTTGCAGATGGACTTCAGAGGTGTCTCAGTGCTGAGACTGTCTCTGGACTGGTGTCTAAGAGAGGAGCAAATCCTGAGGATGACCTGAGTGGGACTATCACCTGAGGAGCACTGGTGATGGAAACCTGAGGGGCACCAGTGTGTTTCCAGCTGCAGTTGGCATTACAGCACTTCCCCAGCTCTGAGAAGAGAGTTGGGAAATGCAGGAGCCTTGGTCCTTGTCCTTCACAAGGTGTAGGAAAATGAGCATGAGAGAGTGAGGCTTCAGGACTTGCTCACTCAAAACAGGGATGCACCAATGCAATAGCACCGTATACCGAATGCTATGATGGGGAGCTGTTGCTATGGTGAGGGAAATAATATTTAAGCACCAACTGTTTATAAATATAAAATCCTCACAAAGTTTCCTAAAATTAGATTAAGGGGGCTAGGGCTGTCAGGATATTGTAAAATACTTGAGAAATACCAGTATTTTTGGACACAGATGATCTGGGTACTCCCAAAACAGCAAACGCAAGTCCAAAATGCTAAACATCAAACGTGACAATCTGCTGTTGTGCTTCCTGAGATTTAAAGGCAATCTCCTAGCCCTGAACTTGCTGTTGCAGCCTGGAAGGCCTCTGAAAGCGGAGCTGAGACCAGCGTTCCCAGGGGTTTATTTTTCTCTTGACACAATTGAAGCACAGGGACCTGGGCTCTGCTGTTTCTCATGGCCCACTTTCTGCCGAGCAAAGTTGCTGTGAGCAGCTGCTGAATGTGCTGGTACCGTGACCCTGCAGTTACACTTTGCAAATCTCAGAATCGAAGGTGAAGTTTTGGAAATCCCTGTGCTGGGGAGGCAGCTCCATGCAGAGCTCATGGAGTTGTCAGGAGCTGGGTATTGCTCACAAGAACGTATGAAGAAAACAGCTGTGATTTCTTATAATGCCCAGGCAGCACCAAACGTGCACAAAGTAAAGTAGGGATGTAAAAAATGAATGTCCATTGTAGCATCTCCAGAATCATAAGCTGGCTCTTGCTGGCAGCTGCCATTTTGGCAGAGGTGCAGTTAAAGCACCAAAAATGCAGCTTAGTTGGCAAGCGCCTGACAAAAGGGAAGCGTTCAAAGTTGCCAAAACTAAATGTCCGACCTGCTTCGATGGGTGGAACAGAACCTGAGCCCGGCAGGGAAGAGGCCATCAGCCCGCAGCCGCCTTGGCAACCCTGACACTCTCCCGCGTTTCATTTCTTCTGCCCTGTCCCCGCTTCCCGGGGTGTCAGGGTGGCGCCTTCCCTCCTCACCTGTCGGGGGTCCCGCACCACCGAGGGCGGCTCCGGTCCCTGCCCGTGGCGCGGCAGGCAGGAAGGAGGATTCCCGGCGCTGGAGAACC
>NW_010195990.1:0-14776 GCF_000695765.1 Mesitornis unicolor
AAGGCAAGAGCAATGAAGAGGAGATGGCCTGGAATGTGCTCTAGCCCCAGTAAGACCACAGTCTAGGCCACACTGGGAAGATTTCAAGGAAGATGAGAGATCCAGCAGCAAAGAGAGGCATAGGGTTTGACCATTCTTACTATGATGACTGCTAAATATGCAAGACAAAGCTCCTCAGGTCAAAGCAGACCCACGTCCAGTTGGCTTATAACTTCTACCCTCATCTTTCTGAGGTGAGAACAGACCTAGCTCCTAGGGAAGATGATGATTTGCTGATGACTTCCAGCAGCTCTGATTGACAGTTACATCTCCCAAACTTTATTTTTGGTGTAGCTAGCTGTATTGGGTTTACATGATCCTGAGCAACTGGCTCTAATTTGCTCTATTTTAGCAGTGGAGTTGGAGGAGATGACCTCCAGAGGTACCTCCAACCTGAACTAGTCTGTGAAACAGTCCCCCACTGCAGCAATTTCCTTGAGGGAGAGGAGGGCAGGAAGGCTGAGCACCTTGCAGATGTTTCCTCTCTTCTTCGCTGTGTTTGTGCAAGCTCTGTGCGTGGGGGAGGAAAACCACAGAAGCGAGAATGTGCTCTGCTCAGCAGCTTGCAAGCAGTGCTTCCTGAAAGGGAGCGAGCTTGTTTGTCTCTGGTTTTGCTTTGAGCAAAACACTCCTTACAGAGCCCTGTCAGGTTAAGGTTGAGGTTTTTTTAATAGCATGGTGCACAATCAACAAACCCACAGAATGGAAAGATGTCAAGACGCCAAGGTCTTTTCTTCTGCCTCTGTCCCTAGCAATGACTGCATGGTTGCACTGGCTACCCAGTTCCCAGTGTCCTGTTCCTGCTTGATAAGACTCATAATTTTTTTTTCCTTCATTGCAGCCAGAAACTCTGCTACTTCAGTTCTGAAATCTTGAGATTTCCTCTTAAAAAAGAGTTTCCAAAAATTAGTTTTAGGTCATTATCAGAGAAAATGAGTAGCAGTTTGGAGGGTCTTTGCTCTTCAGCAACACAGCAGCAATCAACGTGGGACAAAAAAACATCTCCATGTGATGAAAATGGGTCAGCTGTGTGGGAAACAAACCCTAAAGGCACAAGTGTTCCCATGGTCATGAAAGGGTGTTCAAGGCCTGTGGCAGCAGAGGGGATGTGGCTGAGGCCAAAACATCTCCTCCCTGATTATCAGACAGTCACAGAGGAGGGGAAGGCATACTTCTCTACACAGAGGAGCTCTGCCATAACCATGCCAAGTACTTGCACTAATTGTGCTAGAAGGTGTTTCCTTCTTGGACCACCACCCTCACATCTCATAGAATCATAAAATGGTTTTGGTTGGAAGAGATCTTAAAGATCATCCAGTTCCAACTTTCCTGCCATGGGCAGGGACACCTTCCACCAGCCCGGGTTGCTTAAAGCCCCATCCAACCTGGCCTTCAACACTTTCAGGAAGGGGACATCCACAGTTTCCCTGGACAACCTGTGCCAGTGTCTTACCACCTTCACAGTAAAGAATTTCTTCCTAATATCTAGTCTAAATCTACCCTCTTCCAGTTTAAAGCCATTACCCCTTGTCCTATTGCTACCTTCCCTTGTAAAAAGCCCCTCCTCATTTTTCCTGTAGGCCTTCTTCAGGAACTGCTAAACTACGATAAGGTCTCCCTGGAGCCTCCTCTTCTCCAGGCTGAACAGCCACAACTGTCTCAGCCTGTCCCCATAGGAGAGGTGCTCTAGGCCTCAGATCTTCTTTGTGGCCCTCCTCTGGACCCACTCCAACAGTTTGTTGTCCTTTTCGTGTTGTGAAAAAATGCTAATTACCCATTTTCCCTCTTCTGAGCAACAGGTCAGATTTGCTTTCTGCCTTCAAGAATGTTGGCTACCATACCACCCAGAAAGCTGATACATTTGAGGATAAATGGAGCATCTTAATTTACATGGTCACCTTTTGATGGTGATATAGACACTTAACTGGTTTTCAACTTTTTTTTTTTCCTCATTCCTCAACATTTCACTTCTCTCCAGAGAAAGCCGCTGCTGATCTTTCCTAATATCAGGATGATCTTCCAGCTCTTCATACAATGATCTCACAATGTCCAGCTTCCTGTAGTCCACCGGTTTGACCAGACTGCAAACCACCAAGAAAGTTTTATTGTGATTAAGCATTAGCTAATTTTTTAGCAGGAATAAATGGCACAAACCAGAATAATGTTCAGGAAGGACTATCTCACTTTTCTTCTACCCCTCAAGACCTGAAGATGGTTTTTTTTTCCTTCTTTGCTTATTTCTTCCTTGCTTTATGCAAAGGTCAAATCTGAGTAGTTGACATGGTCTAGGTAACAGGATTAGAAGTACCAGGTTTGGGTACAGATATAGCAAAACCAGGACCAGAAACTCAACACTGGATGAAGAAAAAGAGGTAAAAGAGTAACAAAACAAGGGCCAAGAACTAGGAAGAGGGATAATACGGTGACCAGTGCTGTCTGATGGTACCTGTTGGCTTGTCGACCATAGCTGGAGCAGGGTAATAAACCTAACTCTTCTGACTACACTGTGAGAGCCAGACCTGCTTCAGTGGTGTGCTGCTTTGAGCTGGGATAATTCCATTTTCTTCATAGCAGCTAGTATGACACTATGTTTTGGATTTGTGCTGAGAATAATGTGATAACACATCAATGTTTTAGTTGTTGCCAAGAAATATTTACATTAAGCCAAGGACTATTTTTTTAGTTTCTCATACTGCCCCTTGTCCTCCAAGCATCTTCTCTGGAAGATGCTGGGAGGAGACACAGCCAGAACAGCTGACCCAAACTGACCAAAGAAAATATTCCATGCCATAAGGCATCATGCTCATTATATAAGCTGGGGGAAGTTGGCTGGAAGCATAATTCCTACTCACGTTGTGGCTGGCTGTCAGTCAGAGGGTAGCTGCATCACTTGTTTTTCTTGATTTTGTTCTTTATCACCTTTTTGTTGTCTTCATTATCATTAGAATAATTGCTATTATTATTTTATTTTATTAATTTTATTTCAGTTAATAAACTGTTCTTATCTCAACCCATGAGTTTTCTTATCTTTTTCCTCCATCTCTCTCCCTCATCCCACTGCATGGGTACAGGTGAGCAAGTGGCTGTATGGTGTTTAGCTGCTGGCTGGAATTAAACCACAACAGGCAGTCAGAAGGACTGAGGTGGGAGCGGAGTGGGTACTTTCTCTAGCAAGCCCAGAATGGACAGATTGAGCATCCTGGTCTTGCCACATCAGCATCTGCTCTGGTCCTTTTGGCAGCAGCAGCTGCCAACCTCTTCAGACTGAAGTGTTAATTTCTGTGGTCAGTCATCTCAATGCAGGAGGTGTCACGCATACTTTCTTCAGCTTCTTGTTGTCTCATCACCCATGTATCGCTAATAGCAGACTCTACAACTTCGTCTATGTTTTTCACTGTGTCTCTTAAATATATGTTTTTCCAGAAATTAGTATTAGCATGCTGAGGAGGTTTCAGTTTCTGTTCCATTATCTCCTCTACACCCTCTTTCTTCATTGCTTCAATAAGTTTCCTCGCTTCTTCCTTTAATAAGCTCTCCAGCTCCTTTCTCCAACGTCTTTCTTCATAGTTATGGTAGAAACAGAAGGGGTGCATGTGGTACAGGCTATAAAGAATGGCAACAGCAGTAAGAATGACCAGTCCTGCAACCTGGAAGAAAAAAAAATAAACCTAATGATGTCACCAGACTTTAAGTTCCTAAAATGTTTTCCACCTGAGCGGGAGGCATACTTTACCATTTTAAAAACCTTGTATTATTATTAAGGCACATAGTTCTTATGAAGTTCTTATTCCTTGCTCCTGTCATGGCTAAGTGACAACTGATCATAAGAAATTTATTCACTGAAATAAAGAATATCAGTCTCTCTCTCAAAAACTACCTCGCCTTATTTCTTATTTTCAGAAAACTTGCTTTAAGAACCGTATGCAAAAAACATGCATAAACTGCCAGGTTAATCATCCAAAGTGCAGGTTTTAGCCTCAGAAAGAACATGTTAATTACAAACTGTATTTATATATATTAATAACAAACTGAAGCATTAAAAAAAAAGATAATAGAATCATTAGAATAATTAAGACTGGAAAAGGCCACTAAGATTATCAAGTACAATTTAATGCAAGTGTAGTAAACATAACAAAGAAAAATCTTAATTGCAACTTAACACTTCATTCTCCAGATCTATTTTCCTGTTGCTATACATTCCAGATTATTCACACACAAAAACTAGATGATATTAAAATAAATAAAATCCCAGATTCCTAGGACTCTTACCTGAGATATTGTGGAGAATTCACTTGGTAGTTCTGCTGCTCTGCTTTGGTTTGCATTTTGATTGCTGTTTCCCTCATTTTTTGAAGCTGCACAGTCTATATATCTGCCATCACACAGTAGGATCACACACCAAATCAGGGGAGGTAGAAATGCCATAAAAATTACCTTCCTCTTCTGACAGCACGAACGTTTCTTATTGCAGCACGGCTGGGGAATGCAGGCAGGGTGGGAGGTCAAGCTTAGGAAAAATGTAATGAGTGCTGGACAGCAAAAGTAGGAAACAACATATAAATACTTGTAAAACTCCTTCTGAGGACATTTAAATTCAATCTCCATTATTTTTTCAACCACAATCAGAATCATGGAGTAAAGTGGTACAGACAACACTTTATAATGATTTTTCCAAAAAGTCAAGAATTGTTTCCTTGTTTCCATTTCGTTTGGTGGTCAGTACTTCACCAACTCAGAGGACTAAGCCAGTCTTCTATGCTCCTATATCACACTGCTCGTTATCTTATACACTTTCTATCACTGTGTCTGCAAATGATCAAACAGCAGAGAGGAAGTGAAAATTAAACCAAATATGGAACTGGGTAATGTTACCCAACATATATTACCTATATACAGATACAATCTGACTTCATAGATTTTGAAACTGGTTTCAAATGCCACGTACTCTGTAGAGAATCAAAGAAACGGGGTGTCTGGAGTTCATCTGTTACAACCCTTCCTGCTCAAGCCATCTGGAGCTGGTTGCCCAGGACCTTGTCCAGTCAGCTTTTGAATATCTCCAAGGATGGAGACTCCACAATCTCCCTGGGTAACATCATCTGTAAGAATCAGGGACCAGTCTGGGGCTCAACATCCTTGCTTTATTTTTCTGACTATATGATACCTACTTGGAGATGCATTAAAAGGCAACAGGCACACAGTGCAACATGAGAAATTCTGATTAAATTAAACAAAACCAAAAATTGTTAGCTTTTTACCATGACTGTGATCAATTATCAGAAAAAAGAAATGAGGAAACTCCATCCTTGGAGGAGTTCAAGGCTCTAACATCCTCATCTAACTAGACCTGCTTTGATCAGGGCTTTGACTGCATGACTCCCAGAGGTCCCTTCCAACCTAAATTATCTTGTGCTTCTTTGGTTTTGGGGGGTTTGTTTCCTTGTTGCTATAAGATAAAGGAGAGATTGTGACTAAAAATGAGAAGCCATTGCTTCTTGCCATTGCATTATTGCCATAACCAGTGTCATACCATAAGGTTTGCCAAAAGTATGAGAGCCGAAACAAATTTCCAGCTGTACTTCTACAGATTGAGACCCCAAAATAGAGAGGTATGAAATTAAACAGATAGTGCTCACATCTGAAAGTTAAGTTTTTCGATAAAATGGAAAACTGAGTGGGATGCTACCGAGTGAAATACACCTAGAGAAAGAAAAATAAAGTTGTGGTGCACTGATACAGATTTAGGCGGTTAACCTGGGATGTAAAATGGGATTTACTCCTCGAGCTTGAGATTCCTTGTATACAGGCTAGGGAATTCTGCTCTAATGTTAAATTCATTGCTAAAAGTCAGAGTAAAACTTACTAACCGTGAATATTCCTGATCTCTGAACTCAGATTAATAATAAGTAGCTATTTTGCCTTAAGGTTAAGGGTGTACAATGTAGCAGTACGAGAGGAAGTGCTCTAAAACCACTGCATAAGATCAGTTATCAGATGGGAGATCTCTACACTTAGCTGAAGGTATAAAAAGTCAAGGCCATTTCCGATAAAAGCTGTCACAATTGCTTTCAATTTTGATTGCAGTTGTTTTGAACACTGTCTGCATCCTGTTTAACATCACTGCCTTTGCTCTCTTTTCAGCTATGCCATGCAATAACTGATTTGCAGCTGGACTCTGAACTGTGTCTGTTTCATGCCCTAAAAAACGAGCACAGGCTGCACCAGATCTGGCTTTCTCCTGGTGCAAATACCACAGGGGTCTCCTGCAGACCTGGACTCTCATGTCCCATCTGCAACACACCCATGCCCATGCACGGTCTGCAGCTCCAAGCTATGCAAGATCTGCAGCAAAACTGTGTCACCACTTACATGCACTAAACCACTCAACAGGGTCACGCAAGAAGATCCCTCCTCTTCTTTGCAATAACCAGCCTTCTGCCTTCAACTTGGAGATCCAAATGGGCAGCTGGGGGACTTGGAGGAGCAGAAAACTGCCCATTAAAAAAGCCAGTCTTGATATGTTGGCACCCAAGGGTAGGCCCTTGAGCGCTGGACAGCTGATTACGGTGCTCCCTGTAGAGGCACCTTGCTCATCAAAGGTTCTGTGAGACATCAGTTATAAAGGATTTGCTCCAAAGTGGGCAGTTGATGTTGGTCCTCTGTCTTTGAGTGAACTCTCTGAACAGAGCTGTAGAGCTGCTCTACTTCTGGCTGCTAGAGCCATGTATTCTGAGAGGGAGTTGCCATCCTCTGTGCCCTTTGATCTGATGGTTTCCCTCCCTGCTGGCATCACCCTGGCATATGTGGAAAAGTGCCAAGCTCAGCATGGTTCAGTCCATACTCAGGTAGAAGGAGTGGCTGTTCCTGACCCTTTGCACCCCACACCCACCCATCTGTGGGGCAGGAGGGTGCTGTGCTGAACCCCCCACCCCAGGAGAAAGCTGTGAGCAAAAATAACAGGCACAGAGGTGTCTGGCTGCAGAGCAGATGGGGATAGGAGTGTCAGCATTGGCAGTCTTCAGACCTACAGTCTGACACCAATCTAACAGCGCTGCAGCAACAGGTCTCCAGAGGGGCTAACAGTTTTGGTGATGTCTCACCAGGTATAAGCATCTTTAAAAGCAAGCAATGCTAAGACATAGCCAATCTGCCCTCTGCAGATCTCACGCCCCAGGTAGTGACATCTGTTCAGCAAGAACCATGGCAAAGCAACCATGCAGCTGAGGAGGCATCAAGCCCTCAAGGGCAGGAGGTGACCAGGTGACACTGTGCCCCTTGGAGCCATTTGCAGGTGGAGAATCTCAAAAGGATTTGGGAGAGATATTGATGTTGTTTGCTGGCCCCACGGGGAGCTGGGGACATCCAGCTACGGGGCGCAGTCCAGAGCATGAGCAACTGGGGTTGTTCTGATACCAAAAACTGGTTTAATGTTCAAAGGGACCTCTGGAGGTCATCTGGTCCAACCCTAACGCTCAAGTAGGGCTATCCAGACCCGGTTGCCCAGGATCTTGTCCAGATGGCTTTTGCATATCTCCAAGGATGAAGACTCCACAGCATGGAGCATGAGCAATCTGTGTCAGTGCTTGTCACCCTCACAGTGAAAGTGTTTCTTGATGATCAGAGAAACCATCCTCTGTTTCAGCTGGTGTCCTTTGCCTCTTGTCCTGTCACCAACAGCACTGCAAAAAGCCTGGCTCCATCTTCTTTGCACTTTCCTATCATGTATTTATACACATTGATAAGACCCACCTTGAGCCATCTCCTCTCCAGATTGAATAGTCCTAAATCTCTCAGCCTTTCCTCAGGTGAGAGGTGATCCAGTCCCTTCATCAACTTCATGGTTCTTCCCTAGACTCTCTCCTGCATGTCCATGTCCCTCTTGTACTGGAAACACAAGAGTACAAGAGAGGCATCTCCTGGCACATTTGCCTGTCTTCCTATTCACAGAAGTGGACAATTGTTGAGCTTGGAGGAGTTAATCCCCAAATATTAACTAGCTTTCCTGGGCTCCTTATCTCGTGGGACTCTTCCAAGAAGAACTATAAAGAGGCAAAAGCTTAGTAGCCTGAATTCCAGGCCTGTGAGCTTGCTTTTGACCCTCATCCCTTCCCTCAGGATCCTGAACTCCACCATTTCACAGTCACTGCAATCAAGGCTGCCTTTGACCTTCACTTTTGGAGCAAGGCCCTTGTAGTTGGTGAGCTGGTCCAGCAAAGCCCCTCTCATTCGCTTCTCTGTCTCTTGGAGGAGCAAGTTATCAGCAACACACTCCAGGAACCTCCTAGCTTCTTATGTCCTGCTGTGTTGTCACTCCAGCAGATATTGGAATTGCTAAAGTCCCCCACAAGGACCAGGACCTGTGAACATGTACCTACTCCTGTCTGTCTGCACATGGCCTCATTCACTTGTTCTTTCTAGTCAGATGGCCTGTAGCAAACCACTCCAATGTCACCTGTATCTGTTTTCTCTTTAATTCTAACTCATGAGCTCTTGGTTGCCTCTTCACCCATCCCCAGGTGAGATCCATGCACTCCAGCTGCTCTCTCATCTAACAGGCAACCCCTCCTCCTCATTTTCCCAGCCTGACCTTCCTAAAGACCTTGTGTGCTTCCATGGCAACATGCCAGTCGTGGGAAGCATTCCACCACATCTCCCTGAACCCAACAACATTGTAGCCCAGAAACTGCATCCAGGTCTTTAAATCATCATTTATATTCCCCATTTACCCATTAGTGGACAGGCACTTCACAGAACCACACGCTGACTGCCTAGAAAGGGGTTGGGGAACTTCTCTATAATGATGCTTAGTAAGCACTTCCTTGCTGAAGTGCAGTTCCTGGAGGTGACCACACTTAAGTTCCATTTTGTTGAGTTTGTGTTCCATTTCTGTCACATCACCCCATGTCCTATGTTCATCAACGCTGTCACACACTGACAAGACTGCCAGTTACCCTGACCTTCTGCCATCATTCTCAAGTTAAAGTTCTCCTTAAAGGGTCAGCTGTCCCATAGGCAAAACCAGCTTTGCTCTGCTTGGTAAGGTGCATCCCATCTCTCCTCATTGGAGGACAATCTCCACATAAGGTTAGATGGTCATAGAGCTGAAACCCCTGCTGCCCAAAACAGCTTCACAGTCCATTATTAACCTACAATGTCAGTACCCACATCCTCATAAACTTTCCAGACCAAATAACAAAGTAATGAGAACAGCACCTGGGCAGCCATGTCCTTGACTAGCACCCCCAGGGCTCAGCAGTCACTTTTGACCCTACCCAGGTTTCTGCTGGTAGAATCAATTATGTCTGCATGGATGAACAGCTAGGAGTAGCATTTGGAAAAGGATATAGATAAGTAAGAGGCAAGGAGCAGGAGGGCTTTGCAGGGAGGAGACTGACCCCCAGGGACAGGCAAACACAGCTCGTACTCTGGTGTTTGAGTGTACGGAAATGGAAACAGAGTCTCTACAGGTGCAGTGTCTGCAGTGGGCGCTGAAGCACGGCCCCCGCTCATCACAGCCTCTCATTGTGGGTAAGGCATTGCAAGCCACAGAAACGCAGCAGGACCAGTCCAAGGCATGCTGCAAGCCGCAGGTCAGGCAACTCTTGAAGCGCTGTCCCCAGCTCAGAAGAAAGCAGACACTTCAAGGAGAGGGTGCTCCTGCAGGACCCCAAAAGATGCTGAGGACAGTTCATCGTGCCAGGCTGTCTCGTTCTTGCCCTGCCTTCCTCCTGGTGCTGCTGGGTGAGTTGGGGGATGTCTTTGCCTTAGAGGCTGCTGAGTGGGACAGGATATGACAAGTTTTGGACATTGTGGAAGATGGGGAAAGGGTGTGCAGTGCAGCAGTGTATCAATGAGAGGCAAGGCTGCTTTGAGGAAAGAAAGAAGAAAATTGCTTCCTCCAGCTGTAGTGCAGCTCTGAGCAAAGAGTGTGTTTTCCCGAAACGTCTAAGGAGTTTGACATCATAGTGGGAGACTTAATAGATGCTGGAGAACCTGGAACAACAGACCCACCTAAAATGGGCATGGGATGGTGTCAAGAGAGAAGTCCAAGGAGATGCCAGTGTGACACACGTGGGTGGGAAGGGGCTTGCCCAGCAAGGACTCAGCAATGGGAACCTGGGCAACAGCATGTGAATGAGCTGGGCTGCTGTCCCTCTTAAAAAAAACCTCTCTGCCCCATGGTACAGGTGCTGGCGTGACAGCCCAGGACATCTGCAACTCCACAGGTGATGGTGAGCACAGAGGTGGGTCTAGAAAAGGCAGTTTTGTGGGGCAGGAGATGAGATGGGTGAGATTTTATTTCCCATGTGTGAACCCCTGGAGAAGAGACATTTCCTTCCCAGACCAAGGGCATTACAGCAGTGATGCTGCTCAAGGCATCACTATGCCATCTCTCCAGGTGACCTCCCAGCTCCAGATCTCTATCTGAACGTCACCAGTGCTCAGGAAGGAGAACAGGTTTTATTTCGCTGCACCACTGATGGGAAGTACCCTCCTACCCGAATCATATTCTGCAAGGATGGAGTGGAGAAGTTCAGCATCAGAGCCGAATGGGGAAAACTGATCTACTCCGTGCCCTTGACCATGACGATGGAGCGTAAAGGGACATACACATGTGGATACCAGCATCGGGATAAGTTAAACCAAGTGAGGAGCTCTGCCTTCAGTGCTCCCCTGCAACTGACCATCACAGGTGAGATGTAGCACTGGGGTACGGGCTGGAAACAGTAGGAGTCCCACAGACCCCAGTTCAGAGTGCGGATGTGCCCTATGGCATGTCCTCGGGCATTTGGGATACTCATACTCAGGGTGCAGGTCAGCCCTGCCTTTGCCACCAAGGAAATCTGTCCCAGTCACAGGAGATCATCCTGCTCCCCTCCTGCCCCATCATCACAGAAAGGGGGCAGGGGTAGTGCCAGATCTAATCCAGAGCCACAGCTGTGCAATAAATTCATTTATTTATTATGACAGTTGATAGATGGCAGACCAGTGGGTGCGCACAGTGGCTCAGTCAGTGCAGTACCTGGGATAGTTGGAAACTATCACCATGTCTTTTTTTCCTTCCAGACAGTGAGTCCAGCTCTCAGGCAGGGCCATCACCCACAGGTGAGTGAATGCCTCCAAGTGTCCCCCAGCATCGAGCCAAGAGATGCTGGGCTGCTAAAAGCAGGACACAGTGAGGGTCATCAGCCAGGTCTGTCCTGAACCTAAGGGCATGTCCTACTTTCTGCTTCTCCTCATGACACCCCCTCTACCCCAATATCTTCTGTCCTCCCTAGCTCCACATTCCCATAGCCTACACACCTTCCCGACAGGCACCGTGGCCGGAGTGGTGACCGTCACTCTCCTCCTCCTGGCTGCAGCCAGCTTATGTGCCATGAAGAAAGGTGAGTGATTGGGGAAACCGAGAGTAAACCATGAGGTGAAACACAGAGACAATTTAATATGACCAGTGCCAGTTCAGTATGGCCAGCTCCTTATTCCCAGTTCACAGGAAGCTAAGACCCTCAAGACCTTTCTTTATAACTTGGGAAGAGCAAAGGCATCCCTGCCCCAGGCAGACATTTCCTCCCAGCCCTCTGGGCACAAGAAGGGGAGTCTCGAGGCTGGTCTGAGCAGAACATGCACAGCTATTTGACTCTTGGCATGTTCACAGCTGCTGAGAGCTTGGGAGAAGCCAATCTGGGAAGAGGGATTCATGGTTGCATAGGCTAGGCTAGAAAAGCCCTCCCTGAGTAAGGTGTGGAGGTTCAGCCTATCTTCTTCATTGTGCAGCCCAGGGCATGGAAAACCAGGTCTGTATAGTAACTCTAACTCCCCACCTCTCCCTTTCCTTCCCTTGCAGTGGGCTGCGGAGAGCAATGCCAAAGGTGAGCACCAGCCCCTCCTGACTGCGGGTCTGGGGGTGATGAAAATGGGGTCATGCTGGGTGCCCTGGTGTGGTCAATGACCAGGGGCAGCATGGTTTGTGTTCATGGGTGGATTCCTTGGGGTGGAGAGAGGAAGGAGCAGATATCACTCTGGGCTTGACTCCCAGCATGGACATAATGTCAAAAAATATCATCCATGGGAATGTCACCAATGGCCCTAGCAAGGCCTACAAACAAAACCCAAAACCTTTTCCAGACTCCTCTCTAAGCAGCAGCAAGTTCCGAGCCAAGAGATAGAAGCCACCAGCTATGGTGAAGTACACTGTGAGTACCATTCTGTCCCTCTGGGTGAGTCACAGACCCCTCTGTTCTTGGGGAAACCCTTCACGTGGGCTCGCTGCCTTCTGGCACCACAAACATCCCTGTTCCCATCCACCAGCTGTGCCATAATCTCAGTAGCTGCACAAAGTTTCAGGGACTGTAAACCCTTTTTCTTTCCACCCTCCCCATCCCCTCCCATCATTGCACTTCCATGCAGGACCTTTCCCAATTCCAGGCCCAGTCCCAGAAATTAAATCCCCAGTGGGATGTGCAAAACAGAGGCTTATTAAGCAAGAGCAGGTTTCTCCCAGCTCTGTTGCACACCACTTCTTCCTTGCATGCACAGCCAAGCTTCTGCCTGCAGAAGACTCGAGACAGCATCCCAAGGCTCAAGGTGACCAAGCTCATCTGCTGGCAGGGTCTTTCCCAATGTGCTCTGGTCCCAGGCTGCAATCCAACCCCTCCTAGGGACTGGTGTTTTTCCTGCCTGCACGTTTTCAATTCACCATGATTTCTGCTTCTGAGCAGAACACAGCAGCTGCTTAGGACATGGGTCCAATTAAGGATGCCAAAGGTGAAAACAACTCCATGCCAAGTGGGTGTGCTGTGAATGAGGGAAGGGGGAGAACTCCCCACTGTCCATGGGCCTCAGTCTCTGTGCAGGGTGATTCTGGTTTCACATGTGGGCACAGAGCAGCAGGTAAATATCTACTGGTTGGGGAAAGAAAGAAAGTGCTGCGGGGTGGAGAAAATACAGCCAAACCCCAGCATCCCTGCTCCATAGGTGTATGGGCAGCTTACACAGCTGGGGTGGAATTAGGAGGAAATAGGGCAGGGTGATCAGTGCTGATCCGAGGGCATCTCCTACTCAAAAGCAGGGTGTGTCTCACCCTCCCTAAAACAAGAAACAAGGGCTAACAGCGTGTTCTTTGCCCCCAACAGATTCCACCATTGCCCACATTGGACGTAACTGGGTGAGTTGTGGCACAGGTTTGATGCTACTCCTGTAGCCCAGGGCCAGCTGCTTGTGCAGGGCTCGGAGCCATCAGGTGAAATAATGTGGTTTGGTTTTGCTTCTAAAGTCTCGCGTGCAAGAGATGAACACCAGTACAACGTACGCCACGGTGAGCCACTCACACAGCCAGCCCAGATAGCGCTCCAGCATAGCAAGAGCATGGGGAGGCTTGACCACCTTGGCCTTTTCTGTCTGGCAGAGAGCTCCTGCGTTGGTAAAATGGGGCTCATGCGTCCCCATTGGGCTTACTTGGGTTTTCCTGTCACATGAAAAAGCTTCTCAACCCCATTTCCACCCACTAGGCACAGTGGTCCATCACCATAAACTTGCCATGCACCAGCCCCTTCACTTTTCTACACCTGCTCTGTCTGGGCAATTTCTAGCACTCAGCTTGGGAGGGCAACACCGACCAACATGCTCTATCCATGTCAACATGCCACATCCAGCCTTTCCACCGTGCCACACACCTCAGAAATGTATTCTGAATGACCCGAACCAAAACTATATCTATGACTTGTACATGTTTTTTAAAATGCATGACATATACATATGTCATAACTGCCTTATACCACTATGGGTGTACTATTCTGTCTACCTGCATAGATGTGCATATCAATATACAGGTACACAGATACATACGCAATGATATGCTCCTACGTCTATGTTCATAGCTCTGTGCAATGATGATGTGGTTTTGCTCAAATGAAGAATAAACATCTATGAGTTTGTATCAACAACTGATCCCCTCTCTTATACACTTCCTCAAGAAATGGGATTGAACTACCCAAACACAGCCTTAGATATACAAAGGGTTTGACGTAGAGATAGGAGGAGACCATAGAGATACACAGGGATAGAAAAGGTAGATGTGTTTTTTGTGAGCTCAGCTGAGACATCTACCTGACCTTAATAGTTTCATCTTCACACTCTGCTACTGCCTCTCCTTTTTCATCTTGGTTCTGCTTTCCTTCCTAAGACTAAATCCCAGCCAAAAGGCATTTCTTGCTGGCTCATGGTCATCCCGCCGTCCCCCAACACCCCCAGGTCCTTTTCTGCATGGGAACTTCCCAGCCACGCGTCCCAAGCCTGTAGCACTGCATAGGGTTATTGCAACCAAAGTGTAGGACCCAACACTTGGCCTTGTTGTTGTACAACAACAATACAGTTGGCCTCAGCCCATTGATTCAGCCTATCCAGATCCCTCTGCAGAGCCTTCCTACCCTCAGCCAGATCAGCACTCCCTCCCAACTCAGTGTCATCTGCAAACTTACTGAGGGAGCACTCAATCCCCTCATCCAGATCATTGATCAAGATGTTAAACAGGACTGGCCCCAAAACTGAGCCCTGGGGAACACCGCTTGTGACTGGTCACAACTGGATTTAGCTCCATTGACCACAACTCTCTGTGCTCGGCCATCCAGCCAGTTTTTTACCCAGTAAAATATATACCTATCCAAGCCATGCCCAGCCAGCTTCTCCAGGAGAGTGCTGTGGAAGACCGTGTCAAAGGCCTTGCTAAAGTCCAGGTAGA